>NC_056750.1:226450098-226480098 GCF_019279795.1 Protopterus annectens
TAACTGCCTCTGCGATACCCGTATCTGTGGCAGGATACTCTTTTTTTTTACTTTGGCACTATTGCATTTCAGGAATCTATACCTACGTGTTGAACTTTAATCAAATATCAAAGCCTAACTGCCCTTCTGTTTAACAACATCTGATTTTAACAGTATCATTCAAGCCGGGACAGACTTTAAACTGCAGTGATCAGCACAGTTTTTAATTTTGAGTAGTGCATCACAATCTCCACTTTGATTAGTAATACCATCAAAGTTCAACTTAAAGCTTTCTGATGTCTTCTAATGGCAGACACTTGTCCTTATACACTTAAATCATACATAAACCCCTGGATTTAATACACTTCTGTGCAGGACTAGTCTAGTCCTGCATGGAAGCGCCCATTTAGGAGCAGAACGGCAGCACTCCATGCATATTAATGAAGGTGCACTGCAGAGCTCCCAGGCTTACACTGAGCGTGGTTGAGTGCAGGGGGCATGTCTGAGAGCAGAGATTTCAGAATAAACACACCTCTGCAATGTTGAACAGCAGCAAGTGGAAATAAATGAGCGAGACCACTAATAGGTGTCCACATATCCCCACCAACAATCCCCCATGTGTACAACAGCAACAGGACATAAAAATCAAACGAAGAAACCCCTGTATTGTTTTCTAAAACTCCGAGTATAGCTAACCGTAGGTGCGCGGGTGTGCCTATTGCTTAGCTACTGTTAAAGCAGCCTAAAAGGCTGAAGAGGATAACAAGAATGATATATGCAAGTGAAGCATCACAGCAATAGTGTAGTGAGCAGAGCCTTCGCCTAATAAGTAGGCATTCCCTGTTCAAGTCTCACTGCAGCACAGTCTATTTTACATGGCAAAGCATGGTACAAGCAATATTTGTATTGCAAAACCCATTAAATAACATATATTTATGAACTGCAGTACTGCAGGAAATGCACATGTGAAGAGTCAGTATCATAATGAATAAGGCAGCAGTAAGCAGGTGTGAGCACAGATAAGCAGTAGTAAGCATATGTACGCACTAGTAAGCATGTGCAAGTGCGTTTGTGTGGGGGTAAGCACTGCCTACACAGATTATGCAAAGGAGAAGCTAACTGGGTGTAAGAAACTGTGACCGAAAGTTAGCAGTGCTTACCTCCAAGCAAACCCACGTAAACCTGCTTACAACTGCTTTAAAGTGCCTTAATCACTCTGTATCCAACGGCCGGTGTTCTGCCCAGCAACAAAATAAACAGTCTCTGCAAGGCCCGAACCCAGAACCATGCACACCATACGCAAAATGATTTATCACTAAGCCATGCCAGATATGCATAAATTGCATGTTGTCAGAAACATAACTCCAGCCCAGTCATGCAACATTACAGAGAATGTATACCTACACCTAGATGTATGTGTGTGTGTAAATATATTACTATCTAAATGGATACAACATATCTATATCTGTAGTTACACACACACACACACACACACATATATATATATATATATATATATATATATATATATATATATATATATATATATATATATATATATATATATATATATATCTATATATAAATATCCAGAAATATATATATATATATACATATATATATATATATATATATATATATATATAGATATATATTTATATATATATATATATATATATAATATACAAATATATGAACATATATACATGCAAATGCCGACATCTACACATATATATGTCAGCATCTATATCTCCACATATACATAGCAAGTTACATATATGTGCGCAAATATATATCTTTGTAGGTATATGCGGACATAGGTGTAAATATGTAAGCAAATATATATGCCCATATAGGTATATATGGCCAGATATCTGTAGAAAGCAATAGTAGATTAACAGAAACATATATGTCCACATGCACTGTTAATGGGCTTGAGGGGCCTCAAACAATATTTATTTATTTATTTCCAGTTTGATGACTGGGGAGATCGACTGGGCTCAAGGAGCCCATTTTCAGTGGAGGCCCGGGGAGAAAAGCTCCATAAAACAAAGTAGATATTATAATAGTTAAACAAGTAGTACATGTTACAAAGGTAAACATAAGTAAAGTAAAATAGCAACATAGTATAAAATACAATGCATATTTACATAGCTGTACATTAAAGAACACTAGTACAGAATCATCATTGTATTGAGGTTTATACGTCTCGTACGAACTGGCATACCCGCCCCCCCCAGCCAAACACGTCCTCCCTGCAATACACTTCTAAGCTCATGTTATTGTAAGTGTTTCATTTAAATAGGGATTTAAATTAGTCTTCTTTTATATTTCACATGTGGATATCACATTCTCCTCTCACCCACCCACTAGGTGGGCTGACCAGTACAGGCCCATTCAACCCATGCCATCCTCGACCCATAAATTCATTATCCACAGTTCCGCTCCCCCCTGCTGCACACATGCAGCCACCATCCCTTCCCGGGTTACTGGCCCATAGTTACCACACCACCACACATTGCCTACCCTTCACTCCCCCCCCCTCGGGACCCATCCTGTATGTTGTCCTGACCCAAGTATCCTAGGTCTGCCACAGGCTGTAGTCCATGCACATATCCATGGGTACCTTTGCAGCTATGTTTTTAGATGAAAGTTGAATACCTAATTTTTGGGTTGTCCCGCAAGGAACGAATGTTTTCCTAGTACTAACAATAGATTTCACGTGTGACTTTGTTTACACTAACAGTTTTATTTGTAGGTATCGCAAAGCATATGTGGCACACAAGGTTGGCCGGTATGCACACAAAACATAGTATCCAGCAATACCAGTCAATATTACGGGACATGTAGCTAAATATGTAGATGTATGTGTGTGTGTATATATACCCATAAGTAAATAGATATATAATCTCCCTCTCTGTAGTACATATGTATACATATATACACATACATATATATAAATACCCACATATAGATATATACATATGCAATCATACATCCACATGTCGTTATATATATATATATATATATATATATATATATATATATATATACACAGCAATAAATATATATATATATATATATATATATATATATATATATATATATATATATATATATATATATGTGTGTGTGTGTGTGTGTGTGTGTGTGTATACACAGATATATATTTATGATATGATACAGCACATAAGAATGACATATTAACACAGGTCGTGCCAATGGGGGGTGAGGGGCCCGATCAGCATACGTGTAACACTTACCATTACTCCACCTAGCCAGACAGGGGAAACATACAAACACACAAAGTAAACAATCCACTGCTCCCCAAACCACAGGCAGGATACAACCAGTGGGGGGAGCACTGTGGACCCGATAAGTCTAATCTTGAAACAGAGACAGGAACGTCCCTTGCAGGACACCCCAAAAATTTTTAGTGATTGGAGTCCCGTCTGTGCAATGACTTATCAAGGCAGGGCGTGTATGTACTCGGACTACAAGGTTGGGAAATCCTGATGACCCATGGGTTGAAACAACATATGAGATGGTTTCTGAGAAGTGGAGAGTGGGCATAGTGTAGTGGTGTGATTAGACCCAACCTGCACCCAGAGTAAGGATGAGTGCTGTAGAGGAGGGGTGGGGGGGACTATAGATATGAAATTATGGGCCGAGGCATGCATGTGTTGGCTGGAGCAGTTTTATTCAGACCACCTTTGGGATGTAAGCAATAGTGTGCATTGGGCAGAGCTGCACCTAATGAGCAGCCATTCCCGGTACGAGTCCCACTGCAGCACAGTCTATTTTACATGGCAAAGTATGGTATAACCAGATGTGTTGTTGCAAATCCAACTAAATAACACTAAAGAACACATGGTCGCAACACCCCACTGTAGGCATGTAAGCCGATCTATTTGGCATCACAAGTTATTATTGTTGTCCTTACCCCCACCCAGGGTGTGAGTGTCCAAACCTACCTCCAAATGCAGTGTATATGCATAGCTGTTGCTTTAGAAGAAATGGCCAGCTGTGGATCTTCCTTTCAGCCTTCCTGCACATCCCTGGATATTTTCCCTACAATCTCACCCTCTTTGTGCCCCATTAACACCACTTACCTATCAACCCCTTTTTCATTTCTATTAATGTTTAAAGTTACAAGTAGGTGACACCCTCTTCTCCAACTATATTGGCAGAATCTGGAACCCCCTACCCACATGTATTACCTCAGCTGTCCCACAGGAAACATGTAAATAACACATGAAGGAACACCTGAAGCACACTTGGATCAGCACATGCTCACCACCTGGTGAAATCCCTCCCCAACTTACACTCTATACCCCTACATCAACTAGTGAAACCAACACCTCTTGTCCTGCCTTGCATACAAATCCCAACATCCTTCAAACCTCCCCTATTGTTCCCCTACCAATTATTCCAACAGCCTACTATACAGTTACAATGTCTCCCCCTCTACCTACCCACTCCTTCACTATTCTCCTCTACTGTACCACACAGGTATGGCATAACCAAACCTACCCCGAATACCTGAGTGTAACCTATCCAGAACTGTTAAACTGGGATCTAACTACACCTTAAACTGACCTTTGTCAACAGTCATACCTGACATGTAAACCTGACTTAAGCATGTATAATACTGACATGTTAATGTAAACTAAGCATGACGAATGTGGTACATAGCTATGTTAAGTCTGTTACTGTCTATGAATGTGAACACCTCAGTATTACTTGTAATGTGTAGCTGGGGTTTACTGTGGAGCTCTACTCCCCGGGCCATGGCTGAAAACGTACAAGCATTTAGTCAGATTGTCCCAATCAACAAATGTAAACTAAATACATGAAGTAGCATGGGGGTATGAAGAAGCAAGCGGGTTTAAGCTTGTTTGGGCAGTGTTAAGCAATGCCCACACTGGTTAAGCAATGTACAAGCTAACTCAGTGTAAGATGCCATAACCTGAGATCAGCAATGCTGAACCTCGTGCAAACCAGTGCATACTCACCTACAATTGCTCTACAGTGCCTTAGTCACTCTGTAGGCAACAGCTCTCATCGTGTCCATTAACAAAATACTCTGCACTCCCAGGTTGCAACCCCCTGACGCTGCAGACTATAGTCTAAGTGAATTACCATTAAGCCATGACAGATACACATTCAGCTGCTGTTATTACAAACATATCATCCAGCACAGTCATTCAACAGGGTAGGAACTGTATGTAAGTATGTAGAGTAATACCAGCAAATATGTGTACATTGCTCAATCACAGTATTTCGAGCAGTCTATATGTATCAAAGAACAGTGCCTGTCCAATCATACTGTGAGAACAGTAGTCTTGCATAATACTGACAGGAATAATGAAAAATGATGCATGCCGTGGGGGCATGTGGGCATGCTTCATGCACAGAATGTCACACCTGGGGCATGGTTCCACGGAACTGGGAGATTAGGCTGGCCAGGTGTGTGAGCAAACCGCTGCTTCAAAAACCCTGGCAGGATGCTACCAGTGGGAGAAACAGTGTAGACCAGCTACATCTACTCTTGACACAACAGCAGGTCTGTCCCTGGTGAGACAAACCAGAAATTGTGAGTCACATCGATGTCTCCACCAGTATCAGAGGAGGATCAAGGGAAGGCTCATACATACGTGGACTAAATGGATGAAGAGCCTGCAGAAGCTTGGGTCGAGACAGTATAATGGAGGAGTACCGAGACGTGCAGAGAGGGAAATGTGTCTAGGTGTGGTATGGCTGAGCTAGCAACTGGAGAATGGATGGATGCTGTGTATGTGGAGCTCGGGGGCCGGGGGAAGGAAACATGGGTATGACATTATGGTAGAAATATGCAAATTAAGCCAAACAGCAATAGTGTAGTGGGTAGAGCATCCGACCAATGAGTAGGCATTCCCGGTTTGAGTCCCACTGTAGCACAGTCTATTTTACATGGCAAAGCACGTTATAACAAATACTTTTGTTGCAAAACCCACTAAATAGCATATAGATATATATATATATATATATATATATATATATAAATATATATATATATATATATATATATATATATATATATATATATATATATATATATATATATATATATATATATATATATATATATATATATATACTGGAGTAGCACAAGAAATGCACGTGATGTATCAGTGTCAGACGGAATAAGGCACTAGTAAGCAGGTGTAAGCACAAATAAGCAATAGTAAGCATATGCACACACTAATAAGCAGGCTTAAGGCCTTACAACTGCTTTAAAGTGCCTTAATCATGCTATATCCAATGGGCCTTTGTCAGCCCAGCAACAAAATAAACAACCATGCAGGTCACGAACCCAAGACCCTATATACCATAGTCCCAGTAGCTATCCACCAAGCCATGACAGCAGTTCTGAAGAGTGAGGTAGTAGTAACATGTCCTCACCATAGTATAACCAAACTGAACCTGTGAAAGGCATCAGTATACAGTCATATGTGCCATAACTGACTACAGAACATACATATGTGAACTGGAGTACTGCAGTAAGTCCAGATGTGAGCTGTTATTGTAATTAAGTGTAGAAGTTCCCAGGACCCCATACCATGTATGTACACATGCCTCAAGGATACAAGACACATATATAACAAGTGATGAAGGGGGAAATCAATGCCAAAAGGCAACTATCATGCAAATCAAATAATACGCACCGCTAAACTTAGCATAGCACTGGCTCCCAGACTAATGACAGGATACTACCAGTGGGAGAAACAGTGTCAACCTGCTAAGTCTAATCTTAAACAAATGCATGTCTGTCCCTGGTGGGGTGACTCCAAAAATTCTGTTACAAAGAGTTCTTGGGGTAACATATCATGCCTCAAAGGTGAGTAAAGACAGTAACGTATGTTCGCAGACTAAATGTGTGGGAAGCCTGAAGTTCCATGAGTTGGGACAACTTACGTAAAGGGTCCCGAGAAGAGAAGAGAAGAGTGGGTAATGTGTAGTGGTGTGGTTAGATTTGGCTGGAACCTCTAGGAAGGATGATTAATGTGGAGGAGGAATGGGGGGGAAGGGAATGATGGGTATGGCATTATTGACCGAGGCATGCCGGGGTTGGATGAACCCCTTCTAATGGGACCGGCCTGTGTATGTCAGCGAGAAAGGAGGGGGGGACACAGAGAAGTTACTGAGAGATACCATTTCCCATGGCAAACCACGTTATGAGTAATATGTATGTTGCATAACCCACGGAATAACATATATATATATATATATATATATATATATATATATATATATATATATATATATATATATATAAACTGGAGTAATGCAGGAAATGCACATGTGAGGTGTCAGTATCATAATGCATAAAGCAGTAGTTAGGTTAAGCAGCAATAAGCTGTAGTAAGCATATGTCAGCACTACTAAGCAAGTTTAAGTTTACAGGCTCAGTAGATCTGACACAAACTATCTGTAGGCATATGTAACTGGAGGCTTGTGTTTTCTCAACAGTAAGCAAGCACTGCGTACTCAAAGTAAGCAATTCCGAAGCTAACCTGGCGTAACTGGATGTTACCTGCAGTTGGCAATGCTTACCATAATGCAAACACGCTTACAACTGCCTTAATCACCCCGTATCCCACTGCCCTTGTTCAACCCAGCAACATAACTGACAGCCACTGCAAGGACTGAACCCAGGACCCTGAATCCCACAATCATTGTGAATTAATACTACACCATGTCGGATATACATAAATCCCAAGTATTCCCAGACATATCATGTAGCACAGTCAATTTGCATAAGGGGAATTGTACTAATATCATAACACTCAACCTCTTATTGCAAACATTCTGGACAAAGTGTGACAAAAGTGGGGTACAAATTGGGATAAATGTGAAATATTGTTCTTATACAGGTAAAACATTGCTAGTTAAACAGTGATCTGTTGTAATACACATAATCTGAACAACATGATGTCTGAAACTGTAATGTATCGTCATTCCTGACTGACCACATGCCTGATATCATCCGCGTCAAGTGGTCAGACGAATGTGGGACAGGCCAATATTGTGAGCCAATCATGCATGGACATATAGACAGTTATAGATCTGTAAATGTAGGGAGAGATACACAGGTACATATAAATGTATGACTCACACATCCATCATATCACATCAGTGGTATATAGGTAGATAGATAAATATGTCCATATATAGATATATATATATATATATATATATATATATATATATATATATATATATATGTATATATATATATATATATATATATATATATATATATATATATATATATATATTGCATTAGGAAGGTTTGTGGTCTGCACTGTAGTGGCAGAACAGGTAGCTTATATCCTTCTAAGTTGGGAACTGCTAATCGAGGGCTCAGTGTCTGTTATTCTAAAAGTGTATTAATTCTGGTTTAAGCACTTGGGCTTCAGGCCAGTTATTTTACATTAAGAGGATTCGTGGTCTGCACTCTTGTGGGAGGAGAGGCTGGACTCTGCCCTTCTGAGCTGGGAATTTCTGGTTAAAGGCTTATAGTGCCTGCATATTTGAACTGCTTCTTACTGAAATTGGTACACCTTGTTTGCTGTAGCATAGACTAGATCCAGGCCTGCTGAATCTGACTTTGTTTGTATAACTTGAGGACTAATCCAGGCATTCTTTAAAGTATTCAATTGTATTTATTACTGCTTGGTAGTAACTTGATTAAAGTGTAGCTATCATTCCAAGTCTTTCGGATTAAGCACTTGGGCTTCAGACCAGTTGTTTTATTTTAGGAAGGTTTGTGGCCTGCACTGTGGTGGCAGGACAGGTAGCTTACATCCTTCTAAGTTGGGAACTGCTGATTGAGGGCTCAGTGTCTGTTATTCTAAAAGTGTATTAGTTCTGGTTTAAGCTTTTGGGCTTCAGGCCAGTTATTTTACATTAAGAGGGTTTGTGGTCTGCACTCTTGTAGGAGGAGAGGCTAAAACGTGACTTTTCAGCACTTCTGTGGATCACTAGTGATATCTGCTTTGCTTACTGTACTTATTTCCTTGTTTCACTTGAAATAAAGTTACTGTTTGTTGATTTCGCATTTAAGTTACCTGTAACACATTGCATTTATGTTACCTGGCACTTGCTTACTAAAGCAATTATATAAGTCAACACTAAAAAAATTGAAAGCACTACACCCTCACAAACTCCCCTTGAGTACCTTGTTCCCCATTGGCCCTTTTTTTTCAATTATAAAGGAATTCCCAATACTATTCTAGTATGTCCAAAGGTCAGGTGTCATTCTCCTCTCAGGTCCAGCTGGTGAATCTGGGAATCTTGGGGCAATGTTACAACTGCCTCATGTACACAGACAACCCTCTCCTCCTCCCAACAAATTCCAACACATGAGAGATGCAACCATATAGCCAAACTGGAGACTAAGCTCTCTCAACTCAGTACTGGTGTAACCAGTCAGGAGGAGAAGGAAACCACACTCACTACAATTCCAGTCTCATATAGACCTACCACGACAGCGAACCAAACACATAAACACACAAAAACATACTCGGAGGTTCTAAATAAAAATCTGCCTAAGCAGCAGAGACCTCCAAAGCAGACACCCAAGCAACCGCTACCCCAAAACAAAACAAGTGCAACACATAGCTCACAAAGCCAGTGTGCCGAACAGTCACAGCCCTTAAGGCTAAACAACACACCTGATACACTTGTAATAGGTGACTCTATTGTCAGGCACACTGACATCCCGCTCACCAGGCTGAACAAGGAGAAGGTCATGGTGAGCTGCCTGTCAGGCGCTAGGATCCGCCACATAACACAAGCACTCAGGTCACTCCAAGGAAAGTACAAATATGACTCGATCATTGTCCATGCTGGTGTGAATGACCTGAGACGTACCTCCCTGGACTACATGAAAAGAGACATAGAGGAGATCTCTGAGCATGTAGCCCAGGCCGGTATGACCCTGACCTTGAGTAGCATCTTACCCTCACCAAGAATGATGCCACAATATGAAGACAAGATGATCAATTTCAACAATTGGCTTAAGTATTGGTGTCATTCAAAGTGGATCCAATGCCTGTCAGCCTGGGATGACATGCTTGACAAGCCACGATGCTTCGCTAGGGACGGCTTGCACCTGTCACCCCTGGGCTTTCGGATATTGGCAAAGGCTCTTGCTACCCCCATAGTATCCTTTTTAGGCAAGGCTCAAAAGACAAACCCACCTCCATAGGTATCACAAGGGATAAGAAACTAAGAGTAATGCTACTCAACGCCAGAAGTCTAAACCTCAAGATGCACGCACTCGAAACTCTCCTTAGCATGGAGAACATCGATATCTGTGCAGTAACAGAAACCTGGTTCAAGGCTCCCGAGAGCACCCCAGCACTACTAGGTTATACCTCATACCATGCTTTTCTGCCCCAAAACTTGGACCAAACCACAAAAGGAGGGGGAGTATCAATATTCGTCAAAGATATCCACACCTCCAGGTTGGTGGTACAGCACGAAGCATCAGAGACTATCCATGTGCAACTAACAGTGGGTAAAACTGCCTTCCAGATTATAGCCTGCTACAGACCACCCTCCCAAACCCAGGAACCCCACTCGGCCTTTCTGAGAACACTGGAAAATATGAAGGTCTCTCCAAACACCATTATATTGGGCAACTTCAGCTACCCAAACATAGATTGGGAGCATTACTCTAGCTCCAACACCCTAGCCCAAAGGTTCCTAGAATTTATACACTCAAATGCTATGGAACAACTTGTTACCGCTTCCACAAGAGGGGAAAACATACTGGACCTGATCATCACCAACATGGGGACTTTATGCTCCAGACCAGAAGTGTATCCCTCACTGGTAAGATCAGACCATAAACTAATCTCACTGGATATTCACATCCCGACCCCAACCCCTGCCCAGAAAACCACAGTGAAAAACTTCTCTAAAGCAAATTTCACACTCCTCAAAACTGAGGTGGAATCCTTCAAAGCCCCCGGGCCTGTGGAAAATATGGCCCAGACCGCAGAATCCTTTATAAACACATTCTATGAACACCTTCAGGAATGCATGGATCATGCGATCCCAAATAAAACCAAGACCCAATCCTTCAAAGGCAGACGTCCTGTCTGGTGGACCCCAGCCATAAACAAACTATACAATAGAAGGAGGAAGCTACTACATGATAGAGCAAAATCCCAAAAAGGGAAGGCATCTCTGATCAGTATTAGCAAAAAACTACGGGCACTCATAAAATCGTCTAAGTCCAGCTTCGAGAGAAAAATTGCACAGGACACTAAGGGTAATCACAAGGCTTTCTTTAGTTATGTTAGTAACCTGCATGGGAATTCCCAGATATGCTCAGAATTAGTCCAAAATGACAAAAAATACACCGAAACCACAGACATTGCCAACATGCTAGCTGACAGGTTCAGCGCAAACCCCCCCCCCCTTCCCACCAAAAGGGCAAATATCTATCCCAGCAGAGTGCTACCCCCCTGACATCTCAGATGCTCAGGTAAGAGCCGCCCTCTCCAAAGCAAAAAAACACAGCATCAAAGGGACCAGACGGTGTCCTGGGCTGCGTCCTACATGAACTCCAAGAAGAGCTAAACCCAAACATAAAACTACTGTTCAATCTCAGCCTTACTACAGGATATGTACCCAAAGAGTGGCATACAGCAACAGTGGTCCCTCTCCACAAAGGTGGTGCCTCAATGGATCCTGGAAACTATTGCCCCATAAGCCTGACTAGCTTGGTCTGCAAAGCTATGGATAGGATCATCATGGACCTCATAAATAAAGATATTGGGGACCTACAGACACTGGATCCTACCCAGTTCGGCTTTGTTAAGGGCAGATCCTGCCTCTTAAACCTGGTCGATTTCTTTGAAACAGTCACCGAGACCATTGACGAGGGGAAGGTGGTCCACACAGCCTACCTGGACCTCACAAAAGCCTTCGATACAATACCCCACTCGGGCATTATAGATAAGCTCACCAGCTTAAATATAAACCCCTATGTCACTAGATGGATTGCAAACTGGTTCATGGACAGAACCCACATGGTTAGAATTGCTGGAGCCATGTCAGACTCCAAACCAGTTGCAAGTGGTGTCCCACAAGGCTCAGTCCAGGGACCTCTCTTGTCCGGTATATATTTCTCGGAGGTACAGGCCAACACGGAAGGACTGTGGCTGACCAAGTTCACAGATGACTGCAAACTGGGCGCCATAATCGACTCTCCAGCCGACACAAGCATCCTCCAAAAGGGCCTCATAGAAACAGACAACTGGTGCCAGAGCCATGGCCTCAAGCTAAATGCCAAAAAGTGTATAGTCATCCCCTTTGGCAAAAACAAAGTGTCCAGAAATTACCACATAGGTGGTAATCCATTAAGTACAGAAGAAGTAATTAGGGACCTGGGGACCCAAGTTGATAGCAATCTCTCATTTGACAACCACGTGGCCAAAGTGGTTAGAAAAACATTTTATATAGCCCACTTAATCATAAAGGGATTCACATCTAGATCAGGGGAGGTCATCGTGCCTCTTTACTCATCCTTCATCAGGCCCATAATTGAGTACAATGCCCCTTTTGGGATGTACCTTACCAGACACCTGCAGCAACTGGAAAGACCCCAAAAGTACCTCACCAAGAGGATCAAAGGGCTCAAACAGATGCCATATACTGCCCAGTTAAAGAAACTCCAGCTCTACTCAGTGGCATACCACCTGTTCAGAGGCGATCTGTGTCTGACGTATAAAGCCATGTCCAACCCGGAATTAATGGACATGCTGCACCTCAGAAAATCCAAATCCCATCGAGCTACATGCTCGAGAGACTTGAACCTCAGCACTGAAATAAATAGGACATGCTGGAGGGACAGATTTATATCCCAGAGGCTCCCTTCACTCTGGAATAAAATCCCAGTCCAGGTTAGGCAGAGTCCCTCATTGACTCTCTTCAAGAGAAATCTTGATGAGTGGATGGGAGATTGTAGGTTTACCCCGGGTATCACTTCTGTGTCACTGTTAGACAGAGGCACAGTGTACTAACCTCGAAAAAGGACATAGCAAAATAAATTTAAAATGGGTGGCGAAAGCCAAACACATTCTGGATAGGCTTATAAATGCCCTAGGGCAGATAGCCTAGTATGAACCTATGAACCTATGTATGTATACATATATATATATATATATATATATATATATATATATATATATATATACAGAGAGTGAGAGGTGTATGTATATATATATATATATATATATATATATATATATATATATATATATTTAGTTATATATATATATATATATATATTTAGTTATAGATATATATACACACTCACACATACATCTTCATGACCTGTAATGTTGAATGGTATTGCTGGATGATATGTTTGTGGAAACAGCAGGGTTATGTATAGCTCCGGTGGCTTACTGGTAAATTGCATTGGCTTTGGTGTGCAGGCTGCTGGGTTTGAGCCTGGCAGCAGCTGCTTAATTAGTTGCTGGCCAGAACAAGGCCCATTGAATACAGAGTTTTTGAAGCAGTTGTCAGTGGGTTTGCACGACGGTAAGCACTGCTAACTTCCGGTGATATCCGCTTACACATGGTTAGCCTCACTATTGCTTACTCTGTGTAAGCACTGCTTACCGTCATGCAAACAGACTTGCACCTGCTTACTCGTGCTTATTTATCCTTACTACTGCTATATTTTAGACAGTAATAGTCTACTGGTTCTTGGGGAGGTGGTGAATTTGGCAAGTGTATGAGGTTATCATTCATTACACAGCTTACTACTCCAGTTCACACATATATGTTATTTATTAGATTATACCACTGAATATATTGATCATAACAGTGATTTGACATGGAAATGGAATGTACTGCAGTGGGACTTGAACCGGGATTGACTGCCCGTGAGGCGAATGCTCTGCCCACTACAATACTGCTGTGCTGCTTCATTTGCACATATCCTGCTTTATATCCTCCTTTTGCTATTTAAGCTACATTAATCGTAGCTAAGCAATGGGCAACCCCATGCACCTACGGTTAAACCTCATCTGTTTCATTGACAGTACATATCTTTTTATTTTTTTTTATTCACTATTGCTCTTATACATGTGGGGGGATGTTGCTGGGGGTATGCGTATATCTATGGGTGGTCTCGCTCATTGTTTACTACCTTTCTGCAGTCCTTCATTGCAGGGGCGTGTATATTCTGAGAGCTCTGCTCTCAGACACACCCCCTGCACTCGTACATGCTCCATGTAAGCCTAGGAGCTCAGCCAGTGTGCTTGCATTACTATGCATGGCACGCTGCTGTACTGCTCCTAAACAGGTGCTTCCATGCAGGACAGCTTAGCCCTGCATGGAAGGTTAGTGAATCCGGGGGTTTA
The DNA here is from genome assembly GCF_019279795.1 of Protopterus annectens. NCBI lineage: Eukaryota > Metazoa > Chordata > Ceratodontiformes > Protopteridae > Protopterus > Protopterus annectens. Next base: position 226,464,510 of record NC_056750.1, read on the forward strand.
TCTTAAACAGGCAAAAGAAAGATTTTTTTGTGCATTTTAATTATACATTATTATGACCAAAATATACAAAGCTGTGAAAAAAGCTACCCTAATCTGAACCTGGAGTCTGGGGATACAGCTTCAAAGAAATGCACTGCTTTATTTTTTGGGAAAATAAATACAAACTAGATAGATACTGTTTCACTTATTTTTGTAACTTTAAGAAGGAATAAAAAATACTCACCTGAAAGGCACTTTCAAATATGGAAGCTGAAGGTCATGTAACAACTCATTCTCCATAATGACAACTGATTTGCTAACAGCTGTGTTGTACATTTTAATAAAATGTGTGGCAAATACTACAATCTTCACTTCCTATACACTTTATGTGATCAACGTTAACTGGACTTTCACAAACAAAGTTACACAACACATGGGAAATGTCGAAAAAGTTACTCAGAAAAATATATTATTCAAATATGTTAAAACATTGCTGCATACTTCTCCCATGTATTTCAAGGACTGGTCAAAGCAAAACAAGGTGTAAGAGGTATTACAGGCACCGGAACAATAATGAAGGTATATGTTCAAGGAACTCGGGCCTTTTGTAATAAATTCCTGGAATATTATTGCATATTTACATAAAAAACTAGAAATTAAGCAATGATGAAATTCTTACGGCTTTACTTCTGCCTATATATCCATGTTCTTAATGTAGTCTTGTGGACAGTTTTACTGTGTTGTATTTCTTTGAGAGTTATGTTATATAGTTTAAATGTTTTCTTTGAATTCTCCTTTATTCTTAGTGTTTAAGTAAGCCAGGTATATATGTCTATAATGTTAAAGGTAGTTTTGCGCTTTGATCAGCAGAAAATGTAGCTAGCAACTTATATGAACCTCTTTTGTGTCCATTCATGCTTAAAATGATCATTACGAAATGTAAAATGTTATTGCTTTAATACAGAACACTCATCTCCAGAATGGGTTTCTGTAAGTGTTTTTACTTTGAAAAGACTGTATAAATTAAACATATTTTCACTCTAAACTATCATAGCCACTTCCGCTTAGAACTTTATTTTTATAATGGGCTTTTTAGATTAGGAATCCATAACAGGTGAAGGGCATTTATTTCTACTGGCCTTGGACTGAAATGCTGCATATTTATTTTAGCAATGCATACCAGAACTTCCATAAATCTGACTGGGATGTGGGATTCCAATATTTGAATAAATTTCTAGTAGGCAGCAGTTCAGCACATTTGCATGGGTGTAGCCTAAAATAAATAAAAAGCATCAATTAAAATGTATTTTGCTTATGTGTGTATGCATGCATGCATGCTTTGGAGATTGTGTGAACATGCTTAGCAGAATGTGTCCTTTTTCATGAGAAGTATCTGTGCTTTGAGGAACTGAAATGTATTACAATAAACCACATGCAATTGCAACCACAGAACATTATAAAAAAAAAAACAAAATTAAGCTGTTTTCATTGCAGTCAAAGAATATAACTGTATGAGCAATACAGGATGATACAAATATCCTCAATTACTAATATGAAAAACCTAACAAAAGCTATTACCATGCAGAACAAGTAATGTAACAAGAGCTCTTAGTAAATGAGTTCTAAAGGTAAGTAAGAAATGGTAACATTGCTCTTATTAAAGATACACCTGCACTGAAACCTGGAAAATCATGATAAGCAGTTTTCTATTTTAAAATTCTGGCATTTTGTCAGTTGCTTATATGCTGAAACAATGGCAGAAATGTAAATGCTTTATACATCTCAACTGTACAGATTTTCACAATGTCCGGATTTTTACCTCATATTTTTGATTGATCTGTTTCTCTTAAAATTGTGCTTTACTGGCAAATCACTGGCAAATCATTCAGGGTTGAAGTCAGAAAATAATGACTGACATAGGAGTTTTAGACTTTATACCCTTCAGAAAATCCATGCTAATGCAAAACTTTTTGTTCTATCAGCACTCTAAGAGCAATATTTAAGGACTGTCCCTATTTTGGGGGCTTTGTCCTCTCATTATTTATGGCTTTGTCCAGATTTCTTGCTCTAAGAGGCTGAGAGGTATGAAATGCTTTCAAAACATAAAACTGTCACTGATAAGACTTGCTAGAATGGTTAAATGTCTGGCCACCCAGGTTCATACAAAAAGGGGAGTAGTTCCTGCTGGGCTGAAGCAACCTTCCTATTTATTTCATTATTCATATCCATGTTATCGGTGTTATGTCCTTTATTTTGAATTAAGGAACTTAAACAAAGTATTACTTTCAGTGCCAGACTGCATAGCAATATAAATATAAACGAATTACTAAACCCTTTGAGTGATGCTTTTCAAGCCATTCAGAGCCCATGTTTCTCACAATATATTAAATTTTCTGAGTCTAATTTTTCCTTCACCCTGACAGTTTAAAGAACATCATTATATGCTATCTATGACCTATTTTCTTCTGCTGTATACTGTTAACATTGCTAGTGGTATTCTAGTAGCACCATGTTCTTCCTGTCATGCGAGTCATACTGAGTGACAAATTCCCTAGTGGTGTAGTAGCTTTCCTTAGACAAATGTTTTAATAATCACAGCTTCCTTGTAAACATTGTTACATTGTTATTCTTCATGTAGGGCACTACTGATCTGATGCAGCTGAAAGAATGCGGTCAAAACAAATTGCAATGTTATACTTACCTTGTTAACTACATTATTCTTAATGTCAACTACATATGCTTGCGCCCTTTTGGCCCAGGTCATGGCTGGAAAGGGTCTGTTGACCAGTCCAATTACCCAGTAATAAAAATGAAATAAATAAAAGCCTATTTTTGTTTTGCATAAATTTAAGCCTGGATTCTGTGGCTAGATATACTTTAGTTTATTTGGTAGTACACAGTGCTGGCAACCATTCTATAAATTTTGAATCTTAGTCTGCTCAACGTACATGAACTTTTGCTAAGTGCAGCCTGAAGTACATAAAAGGGGTCATGAAAATAAAATGGTCAAAACGCTGGCACCAGTTCTAGAAAGAAGTATGAAGGAATGTTTCTGCAATACATAATCTTCATTTACAAAGTGTTTTCTTATTATTGTGCAGAATTAATTCATGAACTTCTTAGACCTGCATTGGGACCCTAGGGATCTATGTTACTCAGCTAAAATGAAAATGGCTAAACTGTGTCATTGGCTAAAATAGATAATGCTGTAATCAAGTTTCTGTTGTGGAGGAAGGCTCACCATGGTCACTTCTGCGAGGAATGAAATTCCTTTACTAAATATATTCAGCAGCAAGGTTTCTCCACCTTGACAAAAACAGAAAACACCTTTAATGGTTTGCCATCTGCCGATGTCTTTTGGTCGACATCACAGTGAAGATGGATTTCCTTCATCTGAGTAAAGTACTCCTGTACTGTATGCTGGGATGCTGATTCAGACAAATGAACCTCCTCCCACCTATGCATATCCTTGCCATGAATACTCTAACGGTACATAAAGCAATTTAGTATTATACTACAGGTAGAGGTGTGGGATTTTTAGATGTGACATTATCTGATGGAGGGTGTCATGGACTGCACTAGAAAGAACACAGAATGCATCTCACAGCGGAATTCTGCCACAGGTGATCAGACCACCCCATCATGATATGGCTAGGAGCCTTTACACCTGTATTCCCAAACCTACTTCACTAATATCAGGCAGTCAGTGCTAGACCAATGCAATTATTTTATTTATTATTTTATTGTATTTGTCTTTCTTGCAGCAGTTAGCATTGTCGCCTCACAGCAAGAGGTTTTCCAGTTTGATTCTCAGCTGGAACACCTTCTGTGCTGAGTGTGCATGCCCTCCCTGCAGTCAAGTGAATCTTTAAAGGGAGGCAGGTAGGTGCATATCTGTGTGTCCATGTGCCTGCTGTGAAGGTTGGGCACCAGGCTGGCAACTCAACACCATAAAAACACCACTACCAATCAATCTATGGACCGGTAATCTACTGTGGTGATCCCTAACTGGTAAAAGCTGAAAGAGATCTCTGTCTTTCTTTATTGGGAAAGTCGAACTGGGCAAAACCTGCTTTAAGTGGAGACTGGGGAGAAAAGCTCCACAAAGATTAACAAAAGTAACATACAGTTTTACATAGTTTTAAAGCAATTGGAACAATCAGGCATTTTTACAAATATACATAAAGTAAGGCAGATTGTTACATGGTGCAGCAGTAGCATTGTTGCCTCACAGCAAGAGGTTCTGCCATTCGATTCTCAGCTGGAGTGTGGGGAGTGCCTTCTCTGTGGAGTCTGCATGTCCTCCCCGCGGTTCGGTGGCATTCAAAAGACATGCGTAAATGGACATGCCTTCAATGAAGGTTGGACGTCGAGCTGGCACCTCGGCAGTTCATGAAAAATCTACTGCCAATCATTAGCGGACCGGGGTTCCACTGTGGTGACATCTAACTGGGAAAAGCCGAAAGACAAACAACAAGATTGTTACATATTAGTAGCACAAGAATCTTTTTACATCATGCAGTGGTTGTAGGTTGACTAAACAGATTTACTTAGTCAATACCTCTTGCAGTGCAGTGTTTATCGTGGTATCTGTTTGAAATGTTGGGATCCACTAGACCAAGTCCCAAAATGTGGATACTAAATGGCCGAAAGAATGGAGTTACATATACTAAACCCAAGATTCCATTTTTCATAATATTCCCTTTTCTTTGAGGTATGATTATCTTGTAGTTGGTATATATGAGTTTGGGGGGTGTGGGGGGATGCAGGGGAGACTTGCTCCTCTGCAAAAAGAAGTTTAAAGGAGAAGAGCGATTCTTGAGATTAATTCTTCTCCTGCGTTTTTTGTCTTTTTTTTTTTTTTTTTGGTTGTCTGCACTCAGCAGTTTAAGTGCTAACATTTCAATAGGATGTCGTTGATTAGGACTATTGCCTTTATTTTATAGAGAAATTGGGAAAGGGTGAAACAGTAAGGCAGCAGATTGTGAGGACTGATAAAGATAAGTTAATATAAAGTTGTATAATGAACTAAAAGTTAAAAGGGAAAGGTGAATGTAGAGAAAGAGAGAGAGGTATTAAGAATAAGGAAATAAAAGTTGAAAGAGAAAGTTAAAATGTGGCTGAGCTTAGGCAGGGAAACAGTGGAAAAAGTGTAGAAACTCCTCCTTAGTTTAGTGTTCTAATTATTAAATAGACCTAAGTGGGAGTAGTACATGAGCATAGCCATTTATCATTTAGATATTGTTTAAACTGGGCTTTGAAACTTAATAATTTTTGTTCAATGTGATAGCATAGCATATCGAGTTCCAGAGTTTGGAGACATAATTATAGTGAGCCACCTGCATTGATTTTGGACCTATTTGTCATTAAGAGGGATTTGTTACTAGATCTAAGTTCTCTATTTGACAAGTAAAATCTGACGTGTAAGTGTGGGACATTTTTCATGTGTGTCAATAAGTTAATGAGTCGTTAAGTTATGAGTATCATAGGCATTGGGGAAGTTTTAGCATATTTACTTCTTTTAGAGCTTTGCAGTGTTGCGTTTTGCGAGAGGTGTAGGCAGTTTTAGTATGTTTCATTTTTAGCCCTATCAGTTTTGTCTAAGTTTGTTAATATTGGTGAGAAGTATAGAAGAAATTGGAGTATTTAAATTCTGGCTATGGATTATGTAATGGTGTGTGTAAGATATGGTTTGGCTCTGTAAGGGGACCCTAATTTTATGTAATTTTTTTTAATGGCTTGTAGTATATATCGACTGTATTATAATTCTTCATCAGTTATGACTCCCAGCAGTTTAGTCTGAGAAACTGTTTCAATTTTGGTATTGTTGGTTGAGTAAATATGAAAGGAACATTTTTCTCAGTGTATTTCTTGAAAGTAAAGAACATTAGTTTAGTTTTCTTAGTATTGATGTGTAGGTGGGAGATGGTTAGCCATGTTTCTACTGCAGTGAAAGTGAGTGTTGGATCATTTCTTGGAGACTACAGAGAGAAGGGGAGGAATGAATGAGGGTGGAGTCATCTGTGTATTACACAATGGTGCCATGGGTTGCTATGTTATATAGTTTATCTGTAAATACATTGAATAGTAATGGTTGCAAAATTGAATTCCATGGGACTTGCACATTGACTGGTAGAGGTGAAGAAAGTTTTTGCTGACATTTGGTGTCCAGACGAAAGGTAGTTTGACCCCATGACAGAGCTGACTGACTGACATCAAGGGTGGAAAGTTTAGAGAAAGTTTTTGATGGGATATGGTATCAAAGGCTTTTAAGAGGTCCAAAAAGAAGAAGGATACCGAATTGCCTTCATTTCTATTTTGGTTTACATTGTTGGAGAAACTGAAGAGGGTCTTTGGGCTGTGAACGGGATGGAATCCGTGTTGAATTTTGGCTAGAAGGTTGCTGTTGTTTAGGTAGTTACTGAGATGTATAAGTATGGATTTTTCTAGCATTTTAGATACAAGGGATAAGATAGCTATCGGTCTGTAGTTAGAGACATCTGTCACGGTATCCCCTTTGTACAGAAGAATAATATATAAGATGTTTGTATATCAGGGATGTGGCTTTCTATTACGGAGTGGTTTATTAGCATAGAGGTAGGGAAGGGAAGAAAAGGATTATCTGCTGATACTTTTGGTTACTCAGCAGGCAGATTGTTGGGTGCTGGGGTAGTTAGATTTAAGATGGAAAACAGTTTTTTTTCATAGTGGATGTTTGTCCTGTTTAAAATTTGAATTCAGTTTGAAGCCTTCGATGCTACAGCCTGTGGGGATTGTTGAGGGGATTGTACAGTTTGCTCGGTTAGTAATTGGACTGAGTTTGTAAAGTAGGACTTGAACTGCACTGCTATGAGCTGCACAGTTATACTGTCATTGCTGTTATTGTTATTATTGGTTGTAGGAATAGGGGTGGGGCACTGGCCAGGCTGGAGAAACTTTCTTGTAGAGGACCAAAATAACATTGGATTAGTTTGGTGTTTTTTTTTTTTTTTTTTTGAGTTTAGAAAAATAGAGTAGTTTTATCTTTTTTTATCTGTTTTTGATAGGTTTCTATGATGTCAGAAAGTCTGGAATTATTGTTAAGTTTTATTCAAATTCCATGATTATTATAATTTCGTAGTTGCCTGGTTTTCTTTGACAGCCAGGGTGTAGGGTCTGATTTGACTCTCTTAGACCTGGGTGGTACCATTTCATTTAGGATGTTTAGGAAAGTATTTTTAATGTGAGAGACAGCATCTTCTAGACATATTTTTGAGTATATTCCAGTCATAGATACAATGGGTGCTGATGAAGATGTCCTCGTTAAAATGTGTTAGGTTCCATTTTTAGTTATCCTTTACTGTCCTATTTGAGTTAAGACATTGTCATGATCACAAATACCTGTAGGAGGCATCTTGTTAGGTTCATTTTGAAGCACTTTGGAGCACTTATTGGTTAAGATCCAGTCAAGGATTAATTGCCTGTTTGCTTTTTTTATCTAATGTTGTTGTTGGGATTAACTGGGAGAATCCACATAAATCAGGTAGTTTGTTGGGGTATTTGAGTTGCAGGTCTGAGAGTCAATATGAAGAATCCTCATTATGGTTGTTTCTTGTTGTGTGGTATGATATACCAGTGGAATATTTATCCATCTGTCGATATATTATTGCTTGGAAGAATATAGATTCCCATGGTGGTTATGGACTTTTTGCGATATACTTTTGAGTTGACTGAGAATTTTTTCTGCATTTTTAATTTTTTTTTGGGGGGGGGGAGTAAGGACAGTAACCTCAGTGTTATCTTTTTTTTAGTTTACTTTTTCTGTCCACCCTGTGTATGTTAAATCCAGAGGTGGAATTCCATTTAATTTATTTCTGCTTTTATTCATGATTCAGTTATTACAGCTATGTTAGGGGAATATTGAAATAAAAAGGGCATGGAATTCATGGAATTAGCATATCTTGTTTAATATAATCCTCAGATTCATGTTTATAATGATTATACATTGCATGAGAATAACTAGCACCATCAGTCCACCCCTCAATACTTTTAGAGAGACAAAAAGGGGGAGAGAGAGAGATGGAATGGTGCTCCTGGTCCTATGTACACATTTGTACTGATAGATGTAGCCTAAACATCGTATTATGTCTGGTAGCACTCATCCTGCCTGAAAGCACATCTAACAGGCTATACCTACAAGTGACAGGTGAGCAACTGAGAGAGGCAAGTGACCAGCAGATGAGTGGACCAGATTAATGACCCCTTTCCTTACTGTGGACCCTGAGAGAGAGCACCTGGGCATCACATCTGACAATTTCAATAATTCTAAGGCACAGAAAGCAGAAATCCTAGCTTAGTCTGAGTTAAACACCACTCTGAGGACCTAGTATTTACATACCTGGAGATTTTCAACATTAATGCTGATCAGATTCCAATTATTCTATTACTATATCTTAACAAAAAAAAGTGGTATTAACTGAAGAATAAATTGATTTGACAAATAGCAGGGTTTTAAGTCAGAGAAATGTTTCTACAAAAATTATCCAGCGCAGATCAAATATGAGTGAGTTAATTCATTCTGCTATGGAGACATAAAGCTATGAGGGTCTATATCAGGATGATGAATGTTGAAAAGAGTGAATGCTCTTACATCGGGCCCTGATAACCAAAAAAATAGAATGTCGAATGACTGGAACAGTGATTTATTTCCCAGGTGGAAAAAATCGCTGGACCATTGCCGGGACTTTACTGTTTCCTCCACTGTGGTGCCATCTCAGAGTTGATATATTTAAGTAGGGTAGGTGTGGGGATTTGTTTTTTTTTTTTTTTTTTTTTTTGGAGCAGTGATTTTTTTCCTCTAGGAAAAAAATCACTGTTCTGTATGTTCAATATTGTGTGGTTTCTGTTATTAGGAGTCGATATAAGAGCGTTCACTCTTTTCCACATTCAACTATGTAATATAGACCCAAGCTTTGATTATGACATAGAAGACCTAAGTGCATTTAGCATGTCAGGGAGTAAAGACTGGGAGTGAGAGGTCAATGCTGGTTCATGCATCATGGGGAAGGGAGAGCAGTAGTCCACCACTGACCCTAATACAATTGTTGCCAGAAGTATATGGGTGCTTGTAAGTAGCTGCTTGCAAGGCTGTCATAATTCTTACCATATGTAAACTAGAGAGGTGTTGCTGGGAATGTATATATGTGTGTACAGAACATCCATGTAGCAGTAGCATTAAGTGAAGCCATCATTTACTATGAGAGGGGAGTTAAGTAGAAAGGAATGGGTCTCACCCCTGTCATGGATCCAATGAACTCTAGAGCTCTCATTTAGGCTTTACAGCAAATGGTCTGTCTCTCACCTCAGTGGTAAAACAAATTGGTCAATAGGATACTTTGTCTCACCTGAAGCTGGAGAGAGTGAGAAAAAAAAAAGAGAGGGAGTCAAACCACTGCTACAACTTTAAAGGATCTGGTCATCCTACTAGAGAGATATTTTGAAATAAGCAGCTGAGCCCTGTTGAATTTGTTGTCCCAAGGAGTTGCGCAGCAAAAAACTAACAATACTGTTCTCTTTTAGCAAAATCATCAAAAATCAGAATGGAGGTAATGGGTGTGAATCAAGTCACTGTCCACCAAAAACAAACAAATAAAATTCAGACAGTGGTGGAATCACTCCACCATTGTGCAAATTTTACTTGTTTGTTTTTGTTTTTGTTTTTAAGGGATATGTCCTTATCATTGGCCAGGCCTTTCAACAAATAATTGATTATATTCCACTAAAATGGTTCAGCTAATAGGTTCATAGGTAAGTACTAGGCTATTGGCCCAAGGGCCTAAGTAAGCCTAGCCAACAAGGTTCCCTGGCTTATGCCACCCAAGAAAGTTATTTTCATGTGCACCTATTGAGCAGAGCCACAGAAGTGAACCCTGGGGTGTATTTCCTATTTTCCAACCACTCATCAAGATTTTTCTTGAAGAGTGCTAATGAGGAACTTTGCTTGACATAGATGGGTAGCTTGTTCCAGTGTATGGGAAGTCTCTGGGACAGGAATATATCCCTACAGCATGTCCTGTTTATTGTGGTGACAAGGTTTAGGTACCTAGACTGTGTAACTTGGAGGGATTGGGATTTCTTTAGGTGCAGCATGTGCAACAGCTCTGGGTTTGACATAGCTTTATATGTTAGGCAGAGATCACCTTGGAGTAGGTACTATGCTATGGAGTAAATCTGGAGTTATTTGAAATGGTCAGTGTAGGGCATCTGAGACCAGTAATCCTCTTTGTGAGGTACTTCTGTGGCCTTTCCAGCTGCTGCAGATGTCTTGTGAGGTACATTCCAAAAGGAGCGCTGTACTCTATAATAGGTCTAATGAGTGTCAAGTAAAGGGGAGCAATTACCTCCTTTTTCCTGGATGAGAACCCTTTTGTGATGAGGTGTGCCATGTATAAGGATTTCCTGACTACTGTGGTGATGTGATTATCAAAGAAGAGACTACTGTCCTCCTGGGTCTCAAGGTCTCTTATCACACATTCTGCATTAAGTAGACTTCAGCCTATGTGGTAGTTCATGGGTACAGAGTTTGTACCAAAGGGGATGACAATGCACTTTTTGGGATTGAGCTTGAGGCCATGGCACTGACACCAGGCATCTGCCTCAGTGAGGCCCTTCTGTAGGATGTCCACATCATTTGGAGACTTGACTATGGCTCTTAGATTGCCGTCATCTGTGAACTTCATTAGCAAAATCCCTTCTGTGTTAGGCTGTACTTTAGAGAAGTAGATACCAAACAGGAGAGGTCCCAGGACTGAACCCTGTGGTACTCCATTTGTCACTGATTTGAAGTCAGAATTGGAGTCTGCAACTTTTACAGTGTGGGTTCTGTCAGTGAGCCATTTGGCAACCCATCTTGTGATGTAGGGATTTATACCCAGTTTAGTGATGATTCCAGAATGGGGGATGGTATCGAAAGCCGTGGCAAGGTCAAGATAGACTGTGTAAACCACCTTACCTTTGTCTACAGCTTTGGTGACTGCCTCAAAGAAGTCAATCAGGTTCAGGAGGCATGATATGCCTTTCACAAACCCAAACTGGGTGGGGTCCAGAGTTTGGAGGTTACCAATGTCTTTGTTCATGAGTTCCATGATGATACGTTACATGGCCTTACAAACCAGGCTCGTCAAGCTAATAGGGATATAGTTCCCAGGATCAGTGGTGACTCCCCCTTTGTGGAGTGGGATAACTGTTGCTGTGTGGCATTTAGTGGGCACAAAGCCTGACATGAGGCTATGATTGAACATGGTGCTTAGGTGGAGAGCCAGTTTGTTCTGAAATTCATGTAAAACGCAGCCTGGGATGTTGTCTGGTCCCATGGATGCTGTGTTTTTGGCTTTAGAGAGTGCAGCTTTTACCTTTGTAATTGTGATTACTCTGCATTCTTCCTGTATAGATATGGGCCCTTTAAGGGGTGAGAGGAAGTTAAAGTTAACACTGAACCTATCTGCCAGGATGTTCGCAATATCTGTTGGTTCTGTAATTTTTGTGCTGTTGTGCTGTAACTCAGAGCAGATCTGGGTGTTGCCATTGAGATTCTTGACATAGCTATAGAATGCTTTGTGTTTGTCCCTAGAATCAGTGGCAATTGTGTTTTCGTAGCTAGCTTTGGAGGATCTTATAAGGGATCTCAGCTTCTAACTGAGGCTAACCAAGGAACTGCTCCACTCATGGGATTTTACTCTCTTTGGTAATGGTTTCTTCCTTCTGTTGCAGAGTTTGTTTATGGCAGTGGACCACTAGATTGGCTTCCTTTTTTTTGAGGTTAGCATCTTGGTTCTGTTTGGGATAGCACGATCCATGCACTCGTGTAAGTGCTTATAGAGTGCATTTGTGTAAGATTCAGCAGTCGTAACTGTATTGTCCATCTGCATGGGTGTCATGAAGTTCGCCACTTTTGTCTCAAGAAGCATGAAGTTGGCTTTGGAGAAATTTTTTATCATGGTTTCCTTAATGTGGGGGTGAGGGCGGGATGTGGATATCTAGGGTGATTAGCTTATGGTTGGATCTGACCAATGAGGAGTTGACTTCAGGTGTGGAACACCAGTCACTCATGTTGGTAATGACTAGGTCTAAGATATTGTTGCCCCTGGTGATTTTTGAAATCCAGAAAGTGTTGAGCAAAGAGTTGGTACATGAGTAGTTTTCCCAGTTAATGGTGGGGTAGTTGAAATCACCCATTATTAGGGTGTTTGGTTGACCCCTCATATTTTCCAGTATATCAAGAAAAGAGGAGTGGGAATCCTGGGTCATGCTGGGGGATCTTTAGCAAGCTACAACTTGGATTGCAGTTTTGCCCAGAGTTAGTTGCACTTGGATAATCTTGAATGCGTTATGCTGAGCAACTAGCCTGGAGGTGTGGATATCCTTAATGAATATGGACACACCTCCACCTTTGGTGTTCTGGTCCAGGTTAGGTGGCCGAAAAGTGTGGTAAGAGTTATAGCCTGGTAATGCAGGTGTGCCCTATGGAGCCTTGAACCAGGTCTCAGTCACTGCACAGATATCAATGTTCTCCATTTTAAGGAGTGCTTTGTGGAAGTACATTTTGAGATTTAGACTTCTAGCATTGAGTAGCATTGACCTCAGTTTTTGCTTGCCTGTTCCTGTTACGGTGGTGAGTTTGTCATTTGAACCTTACCTAAAAAGTTACTATAGGGGTGGCAAGAGCCTTATCCAGTATCCGGAATCCCAGGGGTGACAGGTGCAGGCCATCTCTGGCAAAGCATTGTTGTCTGTTGACCATGTTGTCCCAGGCAGACAGATACTGGATCCCCTTAGAATGGCACCAGAAGCTTAGCCAATTGTTGAAGTCAGTCATTTTGTCATTGTACTGTGGTATCATTCTGGGCAATGCCAGGATGTTACTCAGGGCTAGAGTGATACCTGCCTGGGCTACAAGATGGGAGAGCTCTTCCATGTCTTTTTTCATGTAGTCCAGGGAGGTACATCTCAGGTCATTCACACAAACATGGAAAATGACAGAGTCATATTTGTACTTGTTGTGGAGTGACCTGATTGCGTGGGTTATGTGGCAGATCCTGGCACCCAACAGGCAGCTGACAGTAACCATCTCCTTGCTTAGCCTGGTGAGTGGGACATCAGTATGCTTGACTACAGACTCACATATGACTAGCGTGTTGGGTACATTGTTTTGCCTTATGGGCTGTGGTTTATTGCCACACTGAGTCTGTGGGCTATGTGTCATTTAGGTTGTGTTGCGGGGTGAAGGTCGCTTGTGTTTCTGCTTGGAGGTCTCCATTGCTTGAGCAGAATATTATTGAGAGCCTCCATGAATGGTTTTGTGTTTCTATGTGTGGATTTTAGTGGTGTAGGTTTAGTGGGACTATGTGATGAGTGTGGTGTGGTGCAAGTGTTTACCTTCTCCTCTTGACTGTCAAGTTCAGTCTTAATTGAAGAGAGCTTTACCTCCAGTTTAGCTAGATAAGTGCATCTCTCACAGGTTGTTGTGTTGGGTTTTAGGAGGAGAGGGTTGTCTGTGTACATGAGGCAATTGCTACATTGCCACAAGAAGCCCAGATTCATCAGATAGACAGGAGAGAACACTGGGAGCTGACCCTTGGATATGCCTGAATAAAAAAATATTTTCTTCTAGATAAGTAAGGAAAGTGAGTAAAAGAGCTTTTTTTCTCTAAGCGAGTGAGGAAAGTAAGTACAAAAACTGTTCTTCTCTAGGTAATGAGGAAGACTGAGTGTTGTAGTAATTTGTAGTTTATTTAGTGCTTACTACAAGTTCTGATTAACTGCTGAGCATGCATAAGCAAATTCAAGTGCTAAAACTAAGAATCTGTATCTGAACTAGACTAGTTACAGGAAAGAAACAAGTGCAAATGCGGGCTTTTAAATCAAAGTTGAAAGAGATGGAAAATTGCCCAAATGGCCAATAACTACAATTTCTGGGCCAGAAACCATTCCTTATGTGGTAGATAGGTTAACTAGTGCTTACCATCCCCACTGGTAAGCTAGCAGGCTTCCCTCCAACACCAAAAGGCTTGGGGGCTTCAGGAGCTGACAAAGATTCCTGGATACAGCAAATCTGTATCTGGACTAGACTAGTTACAGGAAAGCAGGGAAACAAGTGCAAATTTGGGCTTTTAAATCAGAAAGTTGAGAGAGATGGAAAATCTGCCCATATGGCCAATAACTACAATTTCTGGGTCAGAACCACTCCTTATGTGGTAGATATGTTACCTAGTGCTTACCACTCCCACTGATAAGCTAGAAGGCTTCCCTCCAACACAGAAAGGTTTGGAGGGCTCAAGAGCTTACAAACAGTCCTGGATACAGCAAATCTGTATCTGGACTAGACTAGTTACAGGAAGGGGGGAAACAAGTGCAAATGGGGGCTTTTAAATCAGGAAGTTGAGAGAGATGGAAAAACTGCCCAAATGGCCAATAACTACAATTATCATACCAGAAACCACTTCTTATGTGGTAGATAGCTTAACTAGTGCTTACCACTTCCACTGATAAGCTAGCAGGCTTCCCTCCAACACAAACAGGCTTGGGGGGCTCAGAAGCTTACAAACAGTCCTGGTTATAGCAAATCTGTATCTGGACTAGACTAGTTACAGGAAAGGCATGAAATAAGTGTAATTTTTTTGTTACAGTTAAGCAGAACACAGGGAGATTCTAGCAAAGTTTTTTTTTTTGTAAAGGAAAGGGAGAGAGGAGAAGAAGAAGATAATGCAAGGTTAGGAAACTAAGTGGGTTGTCCTTCTCAAATGTTCTCTCTGTATTAGGTGGAATGAACTAATGACACTAGACTGGGAAGAATGTCCCAGATCAAATTTACAGTAGGGGCTGGCAACTGCAAAGCCACCAAGTATAACAGCAACACACCAACAGAGAGGGAGGGTGGGGAACAATACTAAAGCTACTAGCCTACACTCTTTTAGACAGTAAACACTACAGAAATGTTTATCACAGCACAATAATAGCAGTGAGCCACAAAATGAAAGTTTTAAACAGATAAAGGAGCCAGGAGAATCTACAGAATGCTTTTAAGTGCAAACAAATCAGTTATATGATACACTCCTTGGCAGGAAATCAGAGAAAACAAATAGGTGCCTAACAAGTACAGAAAATTTCACATTAATGCCTTTCACACAATGAAACTAGCTAAAAAGCTTTAATAACAGTGTGACAGTAAAACAAACTTATTTATCAGGCCTTGTAAGGCAGACAATTTTAGTTTAACCATGCAGATTAATTAGCAACAATAAAATACAGTAAAAAGTATGCAGCAGGCAATAAAAAGGCTATATATAAATATTACTAGAAGCAATAACTAGTAAAAATAAGCAAAAAAAAAAAAAACAAGATACTTATTGTTATATATCTTAGATCAGAGTTGTAGTCAATGCCCCTCCTCCACTTATCTCAGTGTATAGACAGAAATCCTCTCAAAGTTAGGGCTTAAACACCAGAAGATATAACCTTAAACTTTTTTATAAAAAAGCTCAAAAGAATCAATGAGTGCTTACTCCAAGCCCTAGACCATCCAACCTCCACCAGCCAGCAGTCATTCAACACAATCCTGCCACGAAGGTAAAGA
>NC_056750.1:226485098-226542598 GCF_019279795.1 Protopterus annectens
AAATCTATAAGGAAAATGTTTAATTTTTGCCATTTTTGCATATTACAATTACATTGAAGATATTTGTTAATCTTTCTGAACAGATATGTGTAACTCTTTTGCTATTATAAGA
Organism: Protopterus annectens; assembly: GCF_019279795.1. Lineage (NCBI taxonomy): Eukaryota > Metazoa > Chordata > Ceratodontiformes > Protopteridae > Protopterus > Protopterus annectens. The sequence continues at coordinate 226,485,211 of NC_056750.1, forward strand.
ACATTCTAAACAACAATGAAATACTAAACTTTTTTTGCTCATTATAAGATATTTGCACACACACACACATACACACACACACACACACACACACACACACACACGCAAAATGTGGATAAAAACACTTCTCTGAACACACACACACACACACACACACACACACACACACACACACACACACACACACACACATACACACAAATAATGTGGATATAAAACACTTCTCTGATGACTGAATATATTCACAGTTCCCTCATGTTTCAAAGCAATGAACAAGTTTGCCACTACCCAATGTCTGTACGCATGTTAACATACTTAATTGATGTGGCATCATTAATCCATTCTGTGTGACATATTTTCCTGCAGAGTTTGTTTGCCTTCTCCAAATCTTCATAACAGAAAATACTTATTAATAATTTTCTTGTGCTGTAGAAGTGACATGACTACTGGTCCTTTCATTTCTTACTACCAGGGCATGCTACATTTGAGCTGCATTCCTGCATTCTGATACGTTAGCTTTGTCACACTCTCTGCAATAGTGCACAAGTAAAAATACATTGCCTGCACTACTGACGTAAGCAATAATTTCCTATAAACTGGCTTAAACTTGTACAATGGGGTTGATGCAAAAATGTGTACAAATGCTGAGGTGACTTGGCAGGATTGCAGAAATTATTCAAAGCAAATGGAGTTTGCATTTGATATCAAAAATTGCAATAATAATGTGTCTAGGAAGCAAAAAATATGAAACAGAGTATATAAATGGGGTGGAAATAATAATGACAACTAAACAAGTGGTACCAGTTAACTGAAAGGTGCATGATTAGCTGTACATTGTAAATGGTATTTGTACTATTTATACTTTTTCTATGAGGCTTGGCTGCATTAGTATTAGATAAAATAAAATCAACAGAGAGGTGCATACAGTCTAATCCCTCTATGAAAGTTTTAGATCTCGACCACCCATGACAACAGCCCTGTTTAATCAGTCATTTTATTTGACATGGTTTTCACCTAATTTATTATTGATGAAATGACTTGCATACTAAGGGAACTAGGGTCATCTCAGAAAACAGGATGTTGGTTAGCACAATAGTCCTGGAAGGTACATTAGCAGTATGAAATCATTTTTCCACGTTAAACAAAGATAGTAAGATCCCTGACAAATACAATGTGAACTTCTAGAGACCTTACCAATGTAATGATATATACAGGATCATGACAGTCCAGAAGCCAGAAGCAACAATGCAGTACATTCTGCATCAGAAGCAGATCAAAGTATATAGCAATGAAAAAAGTTTGTCAATTTTAGGTTATTCCTCCAAATGTCAGAAAAATCTTCAGTATTCTGTCTTCAGTTCTAAAGATTACTATCTATTTTAAAAAGCTCCTGACATTCATATGGGCAGTGAATTGTGAGTAAGCCAGTTCTCAATCTATGAATCTCTGAAAAGACATCAGTGGTGAGCTACAACAAAGCTTTTCATTAACAGAATCCACAGCATTCAAGTTGAAACAATGGAACAGCTATGGATCAGATTAAGGTGCTGTTGAAACCCATTGGATAGCTACATCTCAGAAGTCATGCACACATGATGAATCAAATGAAATCATACAAAAATAAACAGAAAAAAATATTGACAAAACCTTGCAAATGTTTGTTTTTGTATTCTTTTATTTTAGATGAAATTAACATGAATACACATAGGTTCATCAGTACATATCTACTTACCAGACTATTGATTTTTGAGGAACTCTAGAACCCTATACCTGAATTCCCAAGAAGTTTACCAGACCTAGTATTATAAGTACAATTAACCCAGAGCCCTTTGTATTTAAGTATGAATAATCAGGGCAGGGTAAATATTTACCCATTACCACTATCCGTAAGGAACAAGGGTGCTAATCCAGGAGTGAACTTGCTGTTTACCATACATTCGTCCAGCTTATACTTGAGTCGATATGCTTTACATTATACTGAGAGAGGTACATGACTGCAGAGAAGTTGTATTCTCTGTGAAACATCTATCCCACCAGCATGTTCTACTTAAGTTGCAGAAGAGATTAAGACCTCTTGAACATGTGTTTCTACCACTGTTGAACTTGCAGATGTGCAGTAAGTCTAAAGGGATGGGACCAGTAGAGTCTCTGTAAGTAAGGCAGAGATACGGAAAGGATGTGGCCAGTGGAGTCTCTGTAAGTGAAGCAGAGATGCTGAAATGATGAGCCCAGTAGAGTCTCTGTAAGTAAGGCAGAGATACGGAAAGGATGTGGCCAGTGGAGTCTCTGTAAGTGAAGCAGAGATGCTGAAATGATGAGCCCAGTAGAGTCTCTGTAAGTGAGGCAGAGATATCCCCTCAGTATTCTGTATGACACTGTAAGAGAGAAAAGGCTTTGAGACAATCAGAGTAAGTTTTGCGATGTAAGCCTTTTATTTTCTTGGCATAAAAGTATCACTGTCATTCAAGTTGTGCCAGGTGTCTGGACACATACATATCAAAGGGGGCATTAAACTCAATGCTTGACCTAATAAGTACAGAATACAGTGGAATAATACTCTCCCTGAAAATGGGTGCCATGCATTTACTTGTAATAGGCAGATACTGTAAACAAACTACATATCCAAACAAAGGAAACAACAATGGTACCTCCAAATATTCAGGAAAAAAGTCTTTATTCACAATGCAAAGATGTTTAGCTCTTTCATTCCAAATTTAGGAACTTCATCAGAACATTTTGTTAATTAGAATCACCTCATTTATATAAAACATTAATCAATCAACTTCTTGAAATTGTCACATATAAAATAAAGGACCAGCCAAAAAATTAACCCTTTAGCATCTCAAAAGTTAAAAACCAAATAAAATCATACTTTACAACATTTTAATTACAGAACTGGTGTAATCGAACACCCATCATTTAGGCCTGGAGGTGACACTGCATCCAACCTTATCTGCCACCTTAATTCTTTCTCATTCAAGTCAGCATCATTTATTTTACCACAAATATCCTTTTCCACTTGCTGAATGATGGTAAAACCAAAACTGTGCATAGGATTAAACTCATGATGCCTGTACAAAGCATTTGTGTTCTTTTTGTTCTTTATGTCTGCTATATGTTTATATATACATTCGTTACATTTTTTAGATGTTTTTCCAACATAGAACGAAGAACATTGCTGACATTGGGCTAAATAAACTACATTTGATGGTGTACAATAGTAGTGCCCCTTAACCTTGTATTATTTGCCCCTAACTGTAAAACTCTCAGACTCCATTTCATATTTGCATTGGGTACAATGGCCACATTTAAAAGTACAATGTCTTAGTGTGGGTCTCCAATGCTTATTGTTTTCCAACAATTGCTTAAAGGACCTATCCTTTTTATATACTATGTTGGGGCTATTACCAAATTTCTCCATCGCTGTAGAATGCATCACTAGTAGAGGCCAATTATTGCGAATCACTTTGGCTATTGCTGCACTATCTAAAGTGTAAGTGGTGCTAAAGGATTGCTTGTGACTACTCCTTGTTGATTCACAATTGTTGTTGCACCCCATCCCCCCAGCCAAAATGGATTTATAAGTCCCTAGCCTCCTTTTAGTGTTTACCTCATTTTGTAATTCCAATAAAAAAACCTTCAGGGTAATCTCTGTTAAGAAACATTCCCCCGGATTCACTAATCTTCCATGCAGGACTAGTCTAGTCCTGCACAGAAGTGACCATTTAGGAGGAGGATGGCAGCACGCCAAGCATATTAATGAAGGCGTACTGCCTGACCTCCTAATCCTACATGGAGCATGGACGAGTGCAGGGGGCATGTCTGAATCAGAGCTCTCAGAATAAACACGGCCCTGCAAAGTAGAACAGCAGAAACTGTAAATAAACGAACAACACCGCTCATAGGTGTCCACATATCCCCACCAACAGTCCCCATGTGTACAACAGCAACAGGACATTAAAATAAAAAGAAGTAGCCCCTGTATTTATCTCTAAAACTCAAAGTACAGCTAATCGTAGGTGCGTGGGTGTGCCCATCACTTAGCTACAGTTAAAGCAGCTTAAAAGGCTGAAGAGGATAACAAGGAAGACATATGCAAATGAAACAGCACAGCAATAGTGTAGTGGTTAAAGCATCTGCCTAATGAGCAGGCATTCCCGGTTCAAGTCCCACTGCAGCACATGCCATTTTCCATGTGAAATCTGTATACGAACATATATTTACATTTTATTGCTGTATAGCCTACTAAATAACATTTAAATGTGAACTGGAGTACTGCATTAAATGCACAAGTGAAGAGTCAGTACCATAATGAATAAGTCAGCAGTAAGCAGGCTTAAGCACAGATAAGCAGTAGTAAGCATATGTAAGCACTAGTGAGCGTGTGCAAGTTCGTGTGGGCGGGGTGAAGCCAATGGTGATGAGGGGCCCAAGCAAGAAACGAGTAACACGTAGCATGAACCCCCCCCCCAGCCAGATAGGGGAAACATACAAACAAACTCACAAATAATGTAAATGATCCACTGCTCTCCAGACCACAGGCAGGATACAATGGGGGGGGGGGCACAGTGGACCCGAGAAGTCAAATCTTGGAACAGAGACAGGAGCGTCCCTTGTAGGACACTCCAAAAATGTCTTGTTATAGGAGGAAGCCCATACGATGACCTATCAAGGTGAGGAGTGTACATACCCGGACTACAAGGGTGGGAAAGCCTGATGACCCATCGGTCGAGACAACATCTAAGATGGGTCCTGTGAAGTGGAGAGTGGGCACTGTGTAGTGGTGTGTTTAGACCCAACCTGCACCCAGAGTAAGGATGAGTGCTGTAGAGGAGGCACGTGTGGGTGAACTATGGGTATGTAATTATGGGTCTAGGCGTGCAGGTGTTTGCTGGAGTGGGTCTATTTGGACTGCCCCAGGGATGTAAGCAATAGTGTTTATTGGGTAGAGCTGCCACCCAACAGCCAGACACTCCCGCTATGAGTCTCACTGCAGCACAGTCTATTTTACTTGGCAAAGAATGATATAACCAGATGTAGATGTAAATATGTAGAGGTATGTGTGTGTATATATACCCATAAATGCATGGAGATATACCACTCCCTCTCTGCGGTACAAATGTATACATCCATAGACAGACATATATATAAATACCCACATATAGATATATACATCTGCAGGCACCCATAAATCCATATGTCATTTGATATATATGTACAGCAATATATATACATATATATATATATATATATATATATATATATATATATATATATATATATATGGGTCCCTATGACTTCGTCGAAAATTCATTTCGTCTAAAGTTCATTTAGTCTAAAGTTCATTACATCGACAAGCATTTTAGGTGGGGGGCTGTGCCCCCCACACCCCCCTAACTATATATATATATATCAACTCCAGGGTCGCACAACACTGGGGAAGGGGGCAAATGCTTGTCGAAGTAATGAACTTTAGACTAAATGAACTTTAGACGAAATGAATTTTCGACGAAGTCATAGGGACCCATATATATATATATATATATATATATATATATATATATATATATATATATGTATATATAAATATAAATATACACATATGTATAGCTAGGATATGATACAGCAGTTAAGAATTACATGTGTTCACAGGCCGTGCCAATGAGGGTGAGGGGCCCAATCAACAAACGTGTAACATGTAACATCAACCTCCCTCAGCTAGCCAGGTGAAACATACACACAATAAAAGTAAACAAACTACTACTTCCCAGACTACAGGCAGGATGCTACCAGTGGGAGAGACCCACCAAGTCTAATCTTGAAATAAAGACAAGAATGTCCCTTGCAGGACAAGCCAAAAATTTAATGGGTATTTGGACTTCCAGCCATTACAAGGATAACCTACGGCAGGGCATGCATGTTCCCAGACTACAAAGTTGGGGAAGCCTAATGACCCATGGGACGAGACAACGTACATGATGGGTCCCGAGAAGTGGAGAGTTGGCAGTGTGTAGTGGTGTGTTTAGACCCATCCTGCACCCGGAGTAAGGAAGACTGCTAAAGATGAAGTGCAGTCTGGGAACTATGGGTATGACATTATGGGCCTAGCTCTACAGGTGTTGGCTGGAGTATTTCTATGTGGGCCGCCCCAGGGATGTAAGCAATAGTGTGAATTGGGCAGAGCCAATGCCTAACGAGCAGCTATGCCTAGTATGAGTCCCACTGCAGCAAAGTCTAGTTTACATGGCAAAGGACGGTATAACCAGATGTGTTGTTTCAAACCCACTAAATGACACCAAAGAGCACATGGTCACAACACACCGTTGTAGGCATGTAAGCCGAACTAATTGGCATCACAAGGTATGATTGCTGCCCAGACCTCTCAACTGTCCCTGATCTTCGGGGATGTCCCTGATATAGACTCCGTTTGTAGGTCTGTCCCTCTTAATCCCTCTTCAAACTGGTGACTGCTGAAGAAAAGGTAGTAAGTCGCCCTTAATAAATAATGCTAATAATCCAGAGTTATATACATTTTACGTCAGAATATCTATATTACACCAAATTCTCTTAATCTGCAAGTGTTTCAAGCTAATAGTACAAATATTTAAAGATTGTCCCTGATTTTCCCTGATTATTTGAGGATTTGTCTTTGAGTTTGTTGAGATTTGTCTTTGATTGGTTGAGACCTATGTTGCTGTCCTCACCCCCATCCAGGGGTGTGATTGTCCAGACGTACCCCCAAATGCAGGGTATATACACAGCTGTCACTGTAGAAGAAATGGCAAGCTGTGGACCTTCTCATCAGCCGTCCTGCAAATCCCTGGACATGCCCCTACTATCAGCCCCTATCGACCCCTGTTGTATTCGTAGTAATGTTCTCAGTCACAGGTAGTTGACACCCTCCACACAACTATATTGGCAGAATCTGGAACCCCCAACCCAGGTGTATTACTGCAGCTGTCCCAGACTACACATGTAAATAACACATGATTGGGTTGGGAGGGTGGCCTAATGGTTAAGGTGTTTGCCTTACAAACACAAGGTGCAAGGTTTGAGTCTCACAAGGGATAATTGGCTAGGCTTAAAATGGCTCGCAAAGGCAGTTAGCTTAGTACTAACCTATGAACCTATGATGGGAAAACCCAAGCACACTTGGATCATCACCTTGTGAAGTCCGCCACGCCCAACACTCCAGACCCCTACACCAACTACTAACACTGACACCTCCTGTCCTGCCTCACATACATATCCCAATACCCCGCAAACCTGCATTACTGCTCACCCACCAGTCAGTTGAATGGCGTACTATGCAGTTAAAATGCCCCCCCTCCACCTACCCGCCTACACCTCCACTATTCACATCTACTCTACAACACAGGTATGGCATAACTAAACCTAACCCGAATACCTGAATGTAACCTATCCAGAAATGCTAAATTGGAATTCCACTTAACCTTATACTGACCTTCGTGAACAGTCATACCTGACATGTACACCTGACGTAAAAATGTATAATAATGACATGTACATGAAGTAGCACAGGGTATGTGGCAGCAAGTGGGAGTACGCCTTTTTGGGCGGTGGTAAGCAATGCCTACACTGGTTAAGCAATGTGGAGGCCAACCCAGTGTAAAACGCCATAACTGGAGGTCAGCAAGTCCGAGCCTAGCGCACACCAGCGCATACCCACCTACACTTCCGCCGTAGTGCCGTAGGCATGCTGTAGCTCACAGCCCTCATCGTGGCCAGTAACAACATAATCAGCACTTCCAGGTCCCTTCCCCCTGCACACTATAGCTCAAGTGGGTTACCACAAAGGCATGGCAGATATACAATAAGCTGCTGTTATCACAAACATATCATCCGGCACAGTCAGTCAACAGTATAGGAAATGTATGTAAGTATGTACATTAATACCAGCAAACAGTACCAATGAACAGTGCCTGTCCACCCATACTGTGAGAACAGTAGTCTTGTATAATACTGAAGAGAGGAATGGGAAACGGGGCATGACGTGGGGGCATGTTTCATCTGTGGAAGAGGGAGATGAGGTTGGTCTGGTGTGTGAGCAAACCACTGCATCTGAAAACCCTGGCAAGATGCTACCAGTGGGAGAAACAGTGTAGACCAGCAAAGTGTACTCGTGACACAACAACAGGTCCATCCCTGCTGGGACGCACCAGACGTCACGGGTCACAATAATGTTCCCACCAGTATTGGAGGTAGATTAAGGAAAGGCTTGAATGTACATGGATTAAACTGATGAAGAGCTTGCAGAAGGTTGCATTGAGACAGTAATATGGAGGAATACCAAAACGTGCACAGAGGGAAATGTGTGGAGGTGTGGTATGGCAGGGCTAGCAACTGCAAAATGGATGGATGCTGAGTACGTGGAACTCAGAGGCCAGGGAAAGGGAGCATGGATAAATTAATGTAGGAATATGAAACTTATGCAGAGCTGCAATAGTGTAGTGGGCAGAGCATCCGCCTATCATGCACACATTCTCGGTTCAGGTCCCACTGCAGCACATTCTATTTCCTATGTAAAATCGGTATAACATAATCGTTTTCCTGTATAACCTTCTAAATGACATTTACACTTGAACAGGAGTACAGAATTACACATAGCCCCCTCACTATTCATAGGACATGAGACAACACACAGATATGTATACACAGACAACTTGTAATGGTGTATTTTACGATAATGTATGCCATTACTGACAGCACATAGATCTGCACTTATGTAATCAGTGAGGAATGCAAGGCCCACACAGAAAAGTAGATGCAGACAGTGTGGATATATAACCTACTATGCTGTCCAGGACAGGCCCATCAATTCGTACTACTGCGGCCAAAGGATTTGCCATCAAGATAGGTAACAATAAACAATAACTGATGCAGTTCAGCAGCTGCCAGTTACACCCCCTAGTCAAGGCCTAGGGGAACATTTATTACGTGTGATAATGTCTATGTATCTGTCACATGTATTAACCCTGACCAACAAATGTCGTGGGCATCCACGATATGCCTGGGATGATAGAAGGAATGCCAACAGTATATTATCATAAGCCAATACAGATCAACTCCTAACCATATCACAGCAGGACAAAGCCAGCCATATATGTGGAGGATGGAGGCAGGAACACAGGGCCATACCCGTAATATTGCTGTTACACACCCTGCACATTGCTGGTGTTACAGGATTTGATGCAACATAACCTTATGCAGGAATGACACATCAGGGACAGAAATGGAAGTAGCCATGTACTGATAGCACGCAACAGAAAGATTGCCGGGGATATATCTAGGACAAGCCCTGTGTAGTGCACAGGCAAAAGCAAACAGACAATCCACTGGCCATCATGTGGATAGGCCCACAGTTGAGAGCTATGCAGACAGACTGCATTCCATCCTAAACTACTATGCACACGCAAACACTGCAAGACCAGCAATATACAAAGCACATAACAACACCACTCACTCTGTCTGTAGGTCTGGAACAACCTAAGATTCTGTAGTTGCCCTGTGTCTGCAAGCCCCACTGTAGTAGGTACCGCAATCTGCCGTCTGTAACACTGCTGCCAACAGAGGAGCTTCTCAGTAGCCTAGTGGCACCTGTCTGCCCACAACAACAACATCTGGCAGGGCACAACTTGGAGGTGGGTGCCAATGACACACCAGCTGAGGAGTGTGCAGGTAAGGCCTCAGGGCACATCATTACACCACTCATGTGTATGCATCTGCAGCTGTACAGGTATATCATGCAGAACTGAGATGTCATATACTTTGCTGCTGTGTAGTAGTAATAAACAGTTGTGTAGAAGCTGTAATATTGTGTAATTCTACTGCTGATGTAATGTAATGCTGCACTCACCTGTTATGAATGCCACAGCTGTGACCACTGACATTAGCTTTATCACACTCCTATGTAGGTCCCTCCAGGATACAACCACATCAACAGCCCATAGCCGGTGATTATGGTTCGTGTTCATGCATGATAATTAACTGGGCATGTAATAGTTATGGGCTATCCCCCATGCACATGTCTAACACACCTACCCATACTGCATTCTGTACATGTTCAGGTTTTGTTGCTAAGAAATGCACTGCATCACAGTAGAGACCATGCTGGGGTATCGGAAGGGTACAACAGACACATGCAAGGTAACTAACATCCTGTCAATGTGCAATGTGCCCACAGGGATGTGACATGGCAGGACACATGGCCTACAGTAGGGACATGTGTGACTCAAAACCACCATGGCTGCAGCCGCACACAAGCAGGTTAAGTAAACATAGCAGACATATCCCTGACCTCACAGCACTCGCCACAGCAGTGTGTGCACTCCAGGAGATGTGCACATGTGTACACCTTGCAACCATGCAGAGGTCTGGGACATGTGTAGGGCACCCCTCACAGCCATGGTAAGGTCCGCTGGTTGTCAGTGCAATAGTCATGTACTGGTCATACGTGCACTGCTGATTTTGTGATCTGTAACGCAGACACAAGGCATCCACAACTGATAGCTTTTCACATACCATCCCAGGTATGTGTTGTTACAATACACAGGGGCTGTGAGCAGTGGAGTTGAGATAACCCATACAGGGTTTCTACACTTGTAAGGTATGGTGCACAGTACTAGACAGGGTGTGGAACAGGCCACAGTAACACTTTGTACATTGCTGCAGTGTTAACATGGGGAGGGGCCATCACCTACCAACAAAGCCCATGCCTCACACATATGTATACTGCCACTAGCATGATGTCACTATAGTTGCACTGCATGCTGTTGAGCTCCATGTGTAATGCATGTTGACAGAAGGCTAATGGGAGTACTGTGAGTGCAAATGTTGTGCAACTCCACAAGTAGGAGTGTGGGGTGTGTGTGTGTGACTTGGTTGTGCTTGTAGGAGCAATCTAGTGGAGTGTGGATAATGCATGTCAGATGTGTGCGTGTGTGCGTGTGTGTGTGTGTGTGTGTGTGTGTGTGTGTGTGTGTGTGTGTGTGTGTGTGTGTGTGTGTGTGTGTGTGTGTGTGTGTGTGTGTGTGTCTCTGTTTGTGTGTGTCCATGTATGCACATGCGATAGTGGGATTGACGACATGGTGGTAATTCTCCTTGGGATTGTGCCGTAAATGGAGTGAGACATGGGACACCAGGACAACCTGTCAGGTATGTGAACACAGGACAGCTGATAGCATAACAAGGGCTGTAGCATTGAACATGCATTGGGAGGTGCAGGACATACCAGGTATACACATCATATTGCTAGCAGCAGATGGGTAACCGGCTACCCACATATGCAGCACTACAAATGCAATGGGGAATTACCACAGCACATCAGTGAATGTATCCAGGTAGTACAGTCATCCGCATGATGGGTTACTTGTGCAGCAGATGTGGCATAGACTTAGCAAGACTGTAGTATGAGGCTCTGATGTGTGACATAAGTAGTGAATGTAGCAGCTCCAACCATATAGGGGCCTTGTACACAATTACTGCCCATACACAGGGTAATACAGGGTGACAGCTGTAAGGCCATGTACAACCTACTCCACCCAGGTCAGGGATGCGATGGAGTAACAGGTCAAGTGTGGTAACCACATGTGTAGGCATGGAGAGGGATGATATTTTAATGGGCTGTAGTGATGCGTGTGTATTAGCAAGTGCAATGCAGGAAGGGGAACATATGTAACTGACTGTGGGACTGTCTAGAAACACAGGGAAGGTGAGGATGTAAGGTGGCTGTCAGTGTGAGTGTGTGTAATGTTATGCACTGCTGTACAGGTCTTAATGTATGTATTTGTTTCCCCCACAGGTGGTGAGGTGGGTCAGGGTCACTCCTGCTCGCATTCTGAGGTAGGTGTCCCTAAAGACACCAATGATGATGAAGATACCGGTGAGGCACAGGTGGGCTTGTCAGAGGCTGACACTGTGCCAACATGTGTCATCACCCTCCTAGCCATCCCAAGCCCCCACACAGTTACAGTGCCCCTACAAACCCCATCACATGTGGCCACAGCAGAGGGACAGTTGACGCTTGGTGGCAATGGCCAGGAAAGTGTGGTGCCCATGCCGACTGTATCAGGTCACAATCGGCATAGCCAGATGTCTGGAAGGCCACCACATCAGCAGATGTACCATGGTGCTCATGGGAGGACTGCAGGTTATCCTGCCACTGGCAGGAGCGCCACAACTAGTACCACCAGGAGCATGTTTTAGGCTGTAATGAAGGCACAGGCATGTATGTAAATGCACTCCAGATAGGTCCTGAGGCTGCAGAGGTCTGCTTTTGCAGCTGTAAATGGCAACCTCCATGAACTCGCTGTTGCTTTCCATGGATATACTGAGGACATGGATAGACGGTGGGGTGAGATGGTTGGCCTACTTGACCATGGTATGTCTGTGCTAGAACATGTGGTGTGAGTGCTGTGATGTCCATGTGAAAGTAGGCCAGAGACACCAGCAGCTGGCAGTCAATGTGGATGTGCCAGGACACACAGCCACTCCCATAGTGGCAGTACCAGCCCCAGCACACCACAGGGGCTGCTGTCCACACCACAGCAGGCCATGTGCATGTGGCCCTGGCCAGGTCCAGGCGAGATATGGTTCCAGCGGACATATGTCATCATCAGGGGAGAGTAGCACCTCAAGGTCTGCGTGTCCATAGCCAGAGGCACTGAACTGCACACTCTGCCAAGTATGGTCTGCAGCTGTCCAACATTACGCATGTGAGGCAGCCACATGGCAGAACTGTGTGCATGCATGTCCACACACACTATGCAACCACACCTAGGGTATCCCCATACCGGCACACACCACATCACCATGTCCCAATCAAGGAACCACACCCCTCACCCACACACATAGTGACACATTCTTGGACAACTCTCAGCCTCTGGCACACCTGAAATACACCCTGTGCATATGATGATACCTGTGCCACATCCTTGTCATCCATAACATCGATGCAGGGACAGGTTAACATGGTTCTGATGCACACGGTGACTGTAATGGTGTGCTGCAATGTACTGCAGTGTAAAATGTAGTCAGGAATAATGTGTACTGCATACTTATCAAGTAGAGTAGCCATGCAGCTAGGATGACAGACACACACCTTGTGCATTTGATGATACCTGTGCCACATCTCTGCCATTCCTAACATCGATGCATGGACAGGCTAACATGGTTCTGATGGACATGGTGACTGTGATAGAGTGCCACAATGTACTTTAGTGTAGAATGTAGTCAGGGGTAATGTGTACTGCATACATGTCAGGTAGTGTAACCATGCAGTTAGGATGCATCCCAGCTGTTGGTAACACCAATTGATATCCCCATACTCTCATCCATTTGTGCTGTAGGCATACATGTGTCAGCAGGAGGATGGTCCGCAGTCATATTCCACAGGGATATGTCAGTGTGGTGACACCATGGCCGTGACATATGTGGTGTACAGTTACACACATGCCACAGATATGTATAACAGCTACTGGCCATGCAAATGTGACCAGTGGCCTGCTAGTACAGGTATGATCAGCACCCTTACGTCAACCCATCCACATACACATACATCCTGACTTTAGCGACACTGTGTCTAGACCCCAACCCGGGTATGTAGTGCTACTGAACTGTGTGGCTGTCATTGCACACACAACACCATCTGTAGGGTGAGGTGTGTACCAGGTCACGTGCTACATGCAGACCATCCAAAGATATGTACAATTTGGTAATGGGGGATGTAATGTTTGTATATGGTGAATACACAGTGTATCATACCATCATATACACATTGATCGACACATAACAGGTAGACACACATCTTAGAGACCTGGTTGTATAGTTGATAACTAACTAGTCCATTTGGCCAATGTGTTACAGGTAGGCTGCACACAACACATGTGTAACTGGGCTGTATCCTGTTTTCTGTTACCTGTATGGGTGATGGTGACATTGGCCACCTGAGAGTGGTACGTGGGCCATATACCAGGTGTACCATGGTGTAAAGACACTGTACACAGCACACATATAGCCCACTGGGTATTGTACAGACTAGAACCCACTATCACACAGGGGCCATGATGCAAAAACAACCCATTGCGTATCACAACAGTGGTACCACAGGGATATCCATGTGATGCACATGCCACAGGCATAGCAGGGCATTGCATTACATTGCCACATCTATGGGCGACAGCAACAATATTGGTACTACTGTGTGGCAATGTGTATTGTAATAGGAGTATGTGGACTTGGACTGGTGTACGCTACAGATATGCACACATGCACATATACACACATGTGGCAGACCTCAATGGGATTCCCATACCTACCAACCCATTGGTGCAACACTGTTGTGCTGGTACTGCAAGGCACATGTAGCTATTAGGGAGTGGAGTGTAACAGGTTACATGTTATGTTAAAGGGGTCGAGAGGCACCACACACTATACAGGTCATATGAATAGGCATCCCGCCAGCCAAACATGTCTGCCCCTCGATACACTACCAAGTGTTGGCAATCTCATAAGCAGGGCCTGTGGCAACATGGACACATGATGTTACCTGTACTACATTCTACCTGTATGATGTCAGGCTGTTATTGGTAACATATCATGCAGTACATTCTGGCTCCCATGGGGAATGTATTATGTGGATGCCATCAACATTACCAGGCTTCAGATACACAGACACAGATAGGCAGATACAGGTATACATATACATGATTTTATATATATATATATATATATATATATATATATATATATATATATATATATATATATATATAAATGTACATATACATGTGACTATACATACACATGCAGTTATATGTATAGTACAAAACATAAGCGGTAGGTGCACACAATAAGGAACAGCCACTATGCCTACAGTTGACCCCTGAATGACTGAATACTGTATGTGCCACCCATACAAATGACAATTGTTGCCTGTAACATACACCCACAGAGAGATCACAGGAAAAACAACACCCACAGGTTTGCTGACATGGTAACCTGTCATCGTGTACTATTGCAGTTCTACATGCCATGCCGTATAGCTGTTCAGACACTGACAACTATATCAACGGAGTGATGCTACAGTGGACCAGTTACACTCATACAGTAGGTTGGAAAGATTCACAGCTGTTGCTGCCCAGGCCAAGCAATTCACATTGTACAATAGGAAAGACATACTGGGCCACAGTATACCTAACAATTGACAGTATGTACTGCAGGTGTGTAGTTCAGCAGTCTCTGTCTATACACTGTACAAATACAGTAAGTGGTATGGATGTCTTATGACCACATGGGTTTTACTGCTACATAACTTGGCATAACTGACATGACACCATCACATGCACACCAACACACAGAATAGTTTGTATGGCAGGGGAAAATAGTCCTGCAGCACCCAGATCCATGACAGTAATGTGTATATAGGTGAAGTATGCGGTACTGTACATCCAGATACGGCAGCTCAGCCCTGATAACCTCACATTTTGTAGCAGCCTAGGTCTTTTCTGGTGCTCCCCTTGGACTCAATTATACAGGGCCATATACCACTGTTACGTACACTAGGATCTGCAGTGCATGAGGGCACACATGTATTGTGTAGGTAGCACCCACACATATATGACCCCAGCCCCACCATATGTGTGGGGGTTACAATGGCAGTGGACTGATGACAGACATGGCAGTGTGTTATACTACCGGTCCACAAAACTTGCAAGTGAAGTCGTAGGAAATATCTAGTAGAAAAAGTAACGCTCCAATCACTACAACCAGAATGTTTTATTAGGTAAGCGCTTTCGGTGGTGAAAATGCCCCACCTTCATCAGACCAAGAAAAACATCAAATAATACACTTTATATAGTCATACCATTAATAATTTAATCACTAAAAGCCAATTAGTTAATTACTTAATTAAATTACCAAAATGTATATGTATAAATATAACCTTACACAATATAAATGCAATATTAAGAACACCATGCACAATATTATATCTCACTTATATTAAATGAAAATAATGACTAACAAAATATATAATAAATTACCTATTAAATGCTGCTAGGAAACCTAAATGAAACTAAAATACATGCTAAATGACAATCCCCAAAATGGCACAAAAAAGAAAAAAGAAACTCTATGCACACAATATATGTATAACATCAAACAACATATCACTATTTTCATAAAATATGTTTTAAATACATGTTAGCTAAAACCAGCTATGCTGGAACACATGAATATTAATATAAAAATAAAAATAAAAATAATACATAAAAGTAAAACTAATTAGATATGTTAATTTTAAAAAACTTATGTGTGTGTATATAACCATACTTATAAATGACACTGTTAGCTTATCTATTCAATGCTTTCAGTTTTAAAACACTTTTGATAGAAACATAATCATTTAAACCAGGGAAAATATATGCAGCAGTTCTAATTTGCCAATACAACTCATTCTGTTCAAGTAATAGTTGCCAAGGCCCCCCTCTCGGATCTAAAGGGATCTGATGTAAAACTAAAAATAAAAACTCATGAGTTGGAAATTGAAATACATGTCTCGCAAGAGCATTATTAACATCCCCTTTGCTAACAGCATGGCAGTGTTCATATACTCTCTGCCTCAATTTCCGCTCAGTCTTCCCTATGTAGAATGAGGGGCAAAATTTACAGCTTGCAGCGTAAACAACTGCTTTAGAATCACAATTAAAAGAACCACTGATTCTATACATCTTATGATTAATATTGGCAGTAGTGCTCACCTGAATAAACTTACATTGTGTACAATGCCCACACTTACGCATACCTAAATGTGCCAGTTGGGAATGCCCCATAACTCCTGTTCTTATGGTTCTCTAATACATTTTTAAGATTCAAACCTCTCCTGAATGTGAAATGAGGTCTGTTACCCAATTTAGTACAAATAGAAGGCTCTTCCAAAATGACCGCCCAATTTTTGATGAAAATCTCCTTGACCCTTTTAGTACTAGAAGAAAAAGTGGACAGGAAACTAAGATGTAGTGGTTTATCTTCATTGACTGTTGTATCATCCTGTAGACTAACCTGGCTAAGGGTAAGAACATTGCCCTCAGTTTGAGACGTACTAGCCAAAATGGGTTTAAACAAACCTGATGATCTCTTATTTTTCACTTCAATCATTATATCAACAAGTACATTATAAGGATACCCCCAACTCAAGAACATTGATTTTAGCTTTTCACATTCCAAATCAAAATCAACATCGTCAGTAACCATCCTTGCAGCCCTTACCATCTGTCTTTTAACAATTGCCTTCTTCTGATGGTAAGGGTGTTCACTAGTATAAAACAAAAATGCATTAGAGTAGGTGGGTTTCCTATATATAGAAGCTTTATACTGTTTGTTGCCCCTATCATTAGTAAGTTTCACATCTAAATATGTTATACTGTCAACTCCTACTTCATATGTAAATTCAAGAAAATCAGTTTTATTTGTAATATGCTGTATAAACCCTTCAATTAGATTAACATCTCCCTGCCATACCAGGCACATGTTGTCCTGGTATCTAGTATACCAGAGAACATTTTCTTGAAACTCACTATCAGTGAACAAATAGTTATGTTCCCAAAAGGCCATAACACTGTTGGCGAAGCTTGCCCCACAGGGTGACCCCATAGCCACTCCCGTGTTCTGTAAGAAAATATCTTTGTCAAACATGATGTAATTATTAGACAATATTAAATCTAAAAGGGTTTCAATTAAACATATTTTACCATGATCGACTTTCTTGAAAATCATAAATTCCTTAGTCCATTCAATTCCTAATTGATGAGGAATTACCGTATACAAATCTTTAACACCAACAGTCACAAAGATGTTGTCCTTATACTCCAAGTTATTGATATTTTCAAAGAAACTCCTTGAGTCACGACATATTTGTGTTTCTTGGTAAATAAGAGGTTTTAAAATATTATCAACCAATTTGGCACATGCTAAAGTAATGGAACCTCTACCATCCACAATTGGTCTAAAAGGGGGGTTATGGATATCTTTGTGTAACTTAGGAGATCCAAATATTATGGGAATTCTAGGAGCTGACATAGGGAGATATTGAAAGGTATCTATATCAATGGAACCTTCCAGAAATAAATAATCTAGGGTACTTCTAATGAAACGATATGCAGTGTGAACCTGATTAAGGTTGACAGGAGTATACACCTCAGATTGAAGATGTTGACGCATCTTACTAATGTAAGTAGACTGATTCATAAAGACTAAACCACCACCCTTGTCTGGTTTCATAACTCTAATATCACAAACATTTATTAAATCAATGTATTGCTTCTCTTCTTCAGTGATATTAGTGTTAAATACTTGTTCATGTGCACATTGATCTAATAACTTTCTTAAATCTACTTCACACATTTTCTCGAACAACGAAAGTGTAGGCACAAGGAGGGGATTAAAAACACTTGTTTTGTAAGCAGGGGTGTGAAAGAAGGATGTAATGGTGTTCAAACGAACAACACTAATAAAATCAAAGACAACCAAAAAAAACAAAAACGTGAACCCACCTAATTAAATTGTCACACTACAGCAGTATGCAGTTACAGCATGCACTACAGAGATTACTGGGCTCCAGCTCTCCCAGGGGAGCATTTCTACATAGGTGACATCAGCAGCCTTGCCAAAGTTAGGAATCTGAAATGTGAAGGGTGTGAGTTATCTAAAAGCATTCCTCTTTCCACAGTCAGTGCGAGATTAACACCCACTCACAGAGTTGCCATGGCTGGGGTTAGAACTCCTACCTAACTAGTTTATCACAATACAGCAGTACACAGTTATGGAACATGCCACAGAGATTACTGGCCTACAAGTCCCCCAAAGGTGTATTACACATTTTTATACCTCAGCAGGCTTGTCAGGGTACCGCTATGGGGTGGCCAGTGTGTGCATGGCCCATACACCATTCAGTATGTTGATGACTGACATTGCCTTCATTACTCTAAGTGTATGAGCATGCCTAGTAAGGCTGTCTGTTATGCATGTGTGGAGCATGTCCGGTGGTTTGTACTGCACAGCTGATCTTTGTGTTGTACACCAACAGGTAGCATCCTGTGTCTGCAGGGTATCCACTGATCATTTGGCATTGACTGTTGCAACATGTCTGCATAGTAGGGGTTATACCTGACTATTTCTGTGTTTCTACACAGGACTGGGGGAGGCGCACCTGACTGTTACTGTATTTCTATGTGAGATGGGGGAGCACACCTGACAGTTGTACACATTTGCCAGGACTGTACTGGTACGTCCTGTAGCTGATTCAGTCAGTGGTCTTATCCATCATGCTGGCTATGCCATACCGGTGTACTTCCGTTTCTATCTTTTGATTGCATACACATTGGTTTCTGACTTCCTAGCTGTCACAACTGACATCCCACTACCTGGCCTGCTGTGGTTTGTCCATGTAGGCCTGGGTCGGGGTCAGCCATTCCCCTCATTCAGAGGCCATAGTACAGCATTTGTTTGTGTTTGTCTACACCTGTCCTGCTGATTGTGATTGTTGTTGGGTATGTGACCCCCCCCCTCCTGACTGGCATGTGTGAGTCACTTACCCTGTGGGTGTCCCAGTATTGTGGGTGGTGCTGCAGGGCTGCCTATGTCAGATGCACATAGTACACTGCCTATGCATGGTTAGGCACAGGTAGTGAAATGTTTGGCATCCCTATTACTGTATGTGAGAGTCAGGGAGAGGTGCTATTCCCTGGGTCCCTCCCATGTCATTCTATGTCAGTCTATGTGCTATGTGTTTCCTCTTTGCAAGGGCCAGGGGATACTGGGCATGCCTCCTTCTGCCTACTGCGGCAGGCTCCGGTTGTTCCTCCTCTGAGTCACTCTGTGCCTGTTCAGGCCTTGGCACTGGTGGGGGGCTATATGGCCCTGCCCCTTGCTGCTCCTGCTGCAGCTGTTTCCGCAGGATCATATTGTGTAGCATGGCACATACAAGGACGATTTGGGTACATGTAGTTGGTGAGTGCTGGAAGGCTCTATTGGATGTGTCCAAGCACTGGAACTGTGACTTAAGCATCCCAAACACACACTCTATTATGATTCTTGTTTGTGCGTGTGCCTCATTATGGAGTTCTTGTTCGGGTGTGTATGCATTTCTGATGGGTGTCATCAGCAATGACTCCAGTGCATATCCAGCATCCCCCACTAGGTGACCATGTGGGATGTCCCCATTGGCAAAGTTCTGGTAAAGCTGCGTCAGATGCCAGATGTGGGAATTGTGATAACTTCCAGGGCAGCCAGCACACACATTCAGTATTATGCCCTGGGCATCACACACAACCTGGCAGTTGATGGAAGGGAATCCCTTGCGATTGATGTAAGCCCTACCCTGCTCACAGGGTGGTGCTTTGATGCATATGTGTGTGCAGTCTATTGCACCCACTACCTCAGGGTATTCCGCTATTTGGTGGAAGAGACGCATACTGCTGGCCAATGCCTCATGGGTGAGGGGGAAATATACATGCTCACCGACATGTGCTGCCATGGCATCAAGGAACTGGTGGAGTACCCTAGATGCTGATGCCTGCGAGATCCCCATCATATCCCCAGTTGGTCTTTGGAAGGTACCTGTAACTAGTATTTTTAGGCCTACACATACCTTCGTTTCCACTGGGATTGATTCCCCTTTGTTAGTTCTGTGTCAGGTGTGCCCGGCACAGCTCAACAATTTGCTGTAGGAAGTCCCTGTCCACCCCATAGCACTCCACTATCTCCAGCTCATGTAGCACTTGGTAGGTCACCCTGGGTCTGTACACTCTTCTCAGTCTCCTCACTGAGGGTTGGTTGGCAGCATTTCCATCCTTGCCACCCTCAGCCTCTTCCACAAGTTGTATGATAGCTACTGCAGCCCCTAACATTTTGCTGTTGTGAGTGTTAAAAGTTCCCCACTTGTTTACACCGGTTATGAAAGGTGTGGGAAAAACTGGAGGGGTAGGTGTTTGCATAGTTTATAGTGGCATTCTGGGCTGGGCTGGGCTGGTCTGCTGCCTGTGTAATTGGCTGGTTCTGATCCGTTTCACCTGGCAGCAAACCTAGTACCCCTTGATTAACTTCCTACTTCTGCTTTCCCTTCCCATTGCCCTTCTGATTCATCCCAGGGGTGCGCCATGTAATCACTGTACTGCAATGTGCTCACTGCTACTATTTCCTGGGTTCACTTCCTTTATCTTCTTGTAGATCTTGTTGCACAGCGCTCACACCCGCTTACACTGTGTTGTATGTGCTGGACAGGTTTAGGCACACCTCCTGGCTTTGCTGTGCTAAGCTGGATGCAACACCGAGCCACAGGGCTCCAGTCCACTGACAGTATGCCTGACACTCCCACACATGATGTCATCTACCTCCTAGTCTTGCACTCAGCTATCCATATGCATACACTGTTCGGACCTGCCTCACATACTGGGGAAAATTGGAATTCACTATCCTTCCCTCATTTGCATAGAATTGCCTGCTAATGCATAGTTACATTTGTCACACTGTGCCTACCCGCTTAGCAACCACTACTCACTGGCCAGGTTGTCTTTTGCCTGCTATTGACTTGCATGGTGGAATACTGATTTTAGTTAGACTATTGTTTTTAGGTTTATTTTCTTATTTCTCCACTGGTCCCATTTGTGCGCTGCTGCCCTATGCTCAATGGATGTGATCGGCGGACATATCATAAAAGTTGTATTTTGTACATTTAGCATTGTTTGCAACACCAATGGCCTTCTACTTGACCATTGGCATGCTTCCTCAATGCTATCCTACCTTTATTTGGAGCCGTCATAGCTCTGTTTTGCAGTTTGCAGTGCCGTACTTGGTTACTAACCGAGTACATTTCTGCATATTACGCTAGTCCTGCACGCCCTGATTCCTGCTTCCTGGATGGCAAATTTACCTCATTTGTATGTTTTTTAACTGCAAGTGGGGTGATTTGCATATGGGGGCTGGGGACGTGCAGCACTAGTGCTACAGCGCTCGAGCACGTCAGACGTGCATGTACGTGGATCACTCGGCTGCCATATTGGCAAAATTTCATCTAACACTAATCATGCACACCATGCAAGCTTTTTAGAATCCGGGGGATTGTCATTAAAAACTCACTTTGTTTATAAAACTCATCCATGTCCGAAATTATGCGAGCTAGTCACACTAACTGCCTTTTCACTACTACCATTTTTTTTTTTTTATTTTGGAGATGCCAACTCTGGTAGCGCGAATAACTATTTCAAAAAGTGGGCTTACGATATATAGTGGAATGGTAACACTGTGCTTCTACTCTTTTTTTTTTTTTTTTTGACTAACCAGTACAGCCAAAAAAGCCATTTCACGTCTGTCATACTTATATGTGAAATTAAACTGTCCCATTAATATATGTCAAAAAATCCACCAGTTTCTCTTCAGTATCCTCCCACAAGATAAAAATATCATCCAAAAAATGGAGATATAGAGACCGACTGTTTTTTTTTTTTATTGGCTATTTAAGACATAAATGTCTTCCCATTCTGTCATAATGTGGTTTGCAAACATGGGGGTGCATGCTTCCCCCATGGTTACCCCTGAGGTTTGCCTGGAAAATTGACCCTCAAAATGCAAGAAATTGTTTCTTAACACAATATCCATGAGGGAACTGATGGTATAAACTCTTTTAGGGGGGAATTGACCTGACTTAAATAGTTGATTTTCAAACCATGAAATGCCCTGTATATGGGGGATAACTGTGAATAAATTTACTACATCAATTGCTACCAAAATGCTGTTTGATGAAAACTCAACTTCACTTAATAGTTGTAAAAACTGCCATGAATCTCTACAAATCTGTTTAATAGTCGATAAGCTTTTCTTACATGTAATATCTAAAAACTTAACAATGTAGTTAGTTTTCGATCTGCAATTGTGAAAAAGGATGTTTGTGGTAAAATAACTGATGCACACTTGAATGAGAAAGAATTAAGGTGGCAGATTAGCTTGGATGCAGTGTCATCACCAGGCCTAAATGATGAGTGTTTGATTACATAGTTTTGAAATTAAAAAGCTATAAAGTATGATTTTATTTGGCTTTTAACTTTTGAGATGCTATAGGGTTAATTTTTTGGCTGCTCTCTTATTTTACATGTGACAATTTCAAGAAGTTGATTGGTTAATGTTTTATATAAATGAGGTGGTTTTAATTAACAAAATGTTCTGATGAAGTTCCTAAATTTGGAATGAAAGCACTAAACATCTTTGCATTGTGAATAAAGACTTTTTTTCCTGAGTATTTGGAGGTGCCATTGACATTTACTTGTAAACTATACCGTGAAACAGGACTTTCTTAAAATTCTGGCTATATGATGATTAAAGGGCAACTCATTATTACCATGCTTTCACAGGTCCCTAACAACTGAATCAAATTTCATGGATGTGCTGTCAGTAGGATAGTTGCAAGGAATGTCATGCTTGTAAAAAGATACTGTTTTACATTTTCTGGCTTTTAGTTTTAAGCCTTGGTTTTGGCACCAGTTGTTTGTTTGGGAAAGGTCCATGAGAAGACTGCTAGTGTATTCAGGAGAGTTTATGATGGCAAAACATTTGCAGTGATCTGCATAACAGGTCAGCCATAAGCCCTTAACATGAGCTTTAACCTATGAGAAACAAATCTCAAAGTGGAGTTGCTCAAGAACTGAACCCTGGGAGTTTAACTACTAGTATCGGTCTTTTAGATCTAACTGCCATCTAGTTTGCCATCCAAGCAGTTAAATATGGAGTTACATTTAGCAGGGTGAGTTTATCTACTATATCTCAGTGTGAGATGGTATTGAATGCTTTTGTGAGGTCTAACTAATGCAATTTTCCCTCATCCATTGTTTCAGTAACTATCTCAAAGAAGTAAACAAGATTAAAGTAGGTGGGATCTATCTTTGAAAAAAAAAAACAACAAAAAACAAAAAAAAACAAATTGGCTTGGATCAAGAGTTTGCAGGTCACCTATGTCTTTATTTATTAATTGTATAATGATCCTTTCCATAGCCTTACAGATGACGCTTGTCAGGCTAATTGGTTTATAATTCCTTGGTCCACTGATGTCTCACCTTGGTAAATTACTGTTGTAGTTCTCCACTCTTCCAGTAAACATTGCTTAAAAGCTAAAGTTAAATAGCCTTTGTAGGGGGGCTTGAGAGTTCCTATGTCAGGTTGTCTAGTAGGCAGCAGGGAATACTATCCGGCCCCATAGAAACAATGTTCTTGGCTTTGGATAGTGCTCTGTGGACTTGTTTATTATTTATTTATTTTACATTTGTTAACCGGGAAATTCCGACTGGACCAGGTCCATTTTCAGCAGAGGCCCGGGGAGAAAAGCTCCAACATCAAGTTATACAAATACAGTACAACCAGCATAATACACATACTTGTTCATGGGAGATTCAAGGCAGGGGGTGGATGCCAGTATGTGTTTTGGAACTGTGGGGGAGGGGCGGTGAAGTTGGAGCTAAATGTATCTACTAGAAGACTGACCAAGTCAGAATATGTGATATTGTTTACTATTAGCTCTATGCAGTTTTGAGCATTGTCTCTGAGATATCTAATACAGTTGAAGAAGGCTTTATCATTGTCCTTTGACAATGGCCATTTTTACCTTGTGTTTCGCCTTAGTTGATTTGATCTGAGACTGCAAGTTACCTATTAAGTTTTGCAAGATTGTTTTTAACATTTGGAGGGTTGTATTTGTTTTTTATGTGCAATGAGACTGTTTCTTTTATTATAGAGCATGCTTATATTTTGGTTCAACCATATGGCTTTATTTTTGAATTTGTCATTGTATTTACTTCAGAGGAGGACAGATGCATGTGTGCAGCTTCTTTACAGGTGCACATAATATGGTAATAAAGGATTCCACATTCACAGAGGGGGTCATCGGGGTTAAAGGGAATGCTGAGTCTAGCCAGGTCATCACTCAATTTTAGCTGATTAGCTTTAGCAAAATCTTTGAATACCAAGTTCTTGAAAATTGTTTCCAACTTCAGTCCTGTGGTGAATTTGACAGATTTAGGGTCTAGTAGGACTAAGGAGGAGGTTGCAACTGGTAAGGAGTGGAGCTGTCTCATATTGGTTAGAATTAAGTCCAGGATTTTGTCTCACCTGATTGGGGTATTTAAGAAGTCCAGAAATCTCTGAGCATACACATTGAGAAATGTATATGTCTCCCAGATGATGGAAAGATAACTGAAATCCCCTAGAAGAATGGTATTTGGCTGGATGCTAAGGGATCTATATTAGTCAGGCAAGAGGTATTGACAAGGGGAGGAGAGAGATAGATAGTTGGGGACTGGCATAATGGTTAGGATTTTTGCCAGACAGACACAAGGTACAAAATTTGATTCTCACTTTTGAAAGGAAAATTACTGAAATGGTAGCTAGCCTAGTACTTACCTATGAACCTACAAGAAGCTGATCTATGCTTCGCATCATTATCAAATCAACTAAAGCTATATACTATGTACAAATAACCCTAACAACAAACTAGAATGATAAAGCCTTCTTCAGCTATGTTAGATATCTCAGAAGCAATGCACAAAACTGCACAGGGCTAACAGTAGAAAGAATTAAGTGACACTGAATTTATATTTGTACATTTTTCAGAATAACTGCAAGAATTGAGAGCCTAGTCAGAAAATATTTTTGAGTTACTCATTGGCAAATAGCCATTATTACTTCAGTTATGACATATTTCCTTAATTTCTGTTATTTTTCTTGTTAAAGCTAATCAGTGATGCTCAAATGTTTGTGCAAAATGTGTGGTTTCAGCTGGATGCAAATAGCAGAACTTATTCACTTCATAATGTAATAACCCTGTCTTAATGAATGGTAATATGAATTCTTTGTGCAAAATAGGAAAGAGAAGTTAAAACTAGACATATTTTAATTGTCCTGTAAATCTAAAATGGAGGGAAAGTATTAGGTTCTATTTTAAATATGGAAGAGTATGTGAACATGAGTGCGCAAATTAGAGCAAATTCTCTTATCTAGCAACTGATTCAAAGATGTCAAACAGATCATTTTACTTTTCTCTGTTCCCCACCCCTGAGCGATTTCTCCAGGTGTGATATAACTCCTTCTATACTAGCCTGGAAAAGACTTGTGGCCTAATGGATTCATAACCACTCTCAATTTTATCTTAAGTGACCGCAATAAGTACCTTTGGGTGATACATAGGGGTAAGTGGTTTACTTTAATTTAATCTTTCTGTAAGTGCAGTCATTGAAAATATACAAGAATTAGTACATCAGTATATGTTAATCAAAGGATGGAAATGTAAATATATCTGAGGGATGTGGCTGGAAAGTAACAGAATATGTTGGAATGTGTCTCACTGTTGGCAAGAAGAAAGGTGAAGTGTGATGATGGTTGTCGATCAAGAAGTTTTACTGCATGAGAAAAGGAGGCATATTTGCATGAGAAGAAAGAAGGAGAAAGCATAAAATAATGATGGAGGACTTATTGATGAGGCAAAAATAAGTTGAAAGAACAGAATGTTGATGGAGGAAGAGTTCCATTTTTGATTAAGAATTTTTTTTTTATGCAAGGCTTTATTTATGCAGGAAAAGAAAGTCATAGTCTAATTCAGTAACCATTTAAAATGTCCGGACTCAGATTCCCAAACCCAAATATGTAGACCAAATGACCAAAAATCTCAATACTAAGTCCAAAATTTCCATTTCTTAGAGTATTCCCTTTTGACTGATATATGGTGATCTTGTAGTTACTATGTATGAGTTCAGTGTTTGGAGGGATACCCCCCTCACATCAAGCAGTACAAGGGGCCAGTCCCCTAAAAAAAAATAGTCTGAAGAAGAACGATGTTTGATATTCACTCTTTTCCTGCATTTTCAGTCTTTTTTTGTTCTTTTGAGTTAGCAATCTGAATCTCAATATTTCAATATGGAACCATATAATTCTGAAGTACTGTTTCAGGTCTGTTGCTGAGCAGAGAAATTCAAGCCGTGTCTTTAGGAATTAGAATAACAAGAAGTCTAACCTCATGTGATTGAGTACATTGTGCTAAATTCTCAGACAGATGATGAAGATGGCATTTAGAAGCACAGACCAGAGCAGGTGAGAGCAACATGCATGAATGTAGAAAGTTCATTTGTGTTCACAGATGCATTACTAATGGCATGAGCGGGTAAAGACAATGAAAGTCTGAAGTAAGGAAGTGATTGGTCAGGATTTAACATACTTTAACGAAAGCGCTTTTTCGATGAAAGCGCTTTCATTAAAGTGTTTTTGGTGGTAATGAACTCGGGCTTTTGAACTTTCATTCAAAAGTCCTAGATCCATCCAAAAATAGCAATGTCAAATTTGTGCAATGTGTCTTGATGGTGATTAAGTATGTAGTAGCAGCAACTTAGTTCTGACATGCTAAGTCCTGAGATTTATAAGGAGTCTCATTGCTGGTGAAAGTAGCATATGCATTGCAATGATGTGGACTGTGCAATGTCTGGTCATGCTCCCTAGGCACAGTGGCATGCAGTTAATGTATGCATGATGATATATGTGCACATGCGCAACATTTTGCTGCTTCCCAGCAACACAAAAAACAGGAGCCCAGGCATAGGCTGCGTATAATAAATGGGTTGAAAATGTGTCCATAGAACAGAAAGAAAGAGGGAAGAGCAAGCAGACAACACACACTAGGACCACAGGAAGGGAAGAGTGGTGTGGGAAGGGGGTGGAAGTTTTTTGTGGGGCAGGCACCCTTTCCTTTTTTACGTGGTGTAGAGGGGAATGGCAGTATGGGAAAGGTGAGTGTTGGAAGGAGAGAACATGGAAGACATCAGTAGCACAAAAATGGACATAAATAACAAGATAGATAAGAATAAACACAGAGGGTGAACACATGATATTGGGAAGAATTGGATGACATACTGGGATGCGAGTCATACACAAAGAAGGAAGACATCCTGAAGGAGGATAGGGTGAGCTGAGGTCTGCTCATCAAGCTGCAAAGGAGTCACCCCAACCATAAATCAGTCACCTTCATGAACACCATCACAGAGAGCTCAGCTACCTGTGGCCCAGAGATAAGTGCCATGCAGGTGTGTGAGTCCACAAGTTGCATGGTGCGGTCTTCAGGGTGACTGTCTAAGTGTCCACCTGCTGGCTCACCTCAACCATCACCAGATCCTCTACCACCTGCTCTGACAAACATAAAGCCCAGTACATATCTATACAGCACTCCAACAGTTACATGCTCAAGGTGTGCTAGGTGTAAGTAATACAGGCATGGTCTGAGAAACAGGTAATCAGATAGTATGATATGTGGTAGTGGCAAGAGTGGACTGAAGTGCCTACAAGGTGCCACTGATATTTTAGGTACAGAATAATGTCAATGTACCATCACAGAGACATACACCTGTAAGAGCAGTGTTCCTTTTCCACCCAAGGCAGTCCTATCTGCAATAAGATGACACTGTCATGAAAACCTGGCTGTAGGAAAGACAATTCCATTGCATGTACATGTATAATGATATATAAAGTAAAGCAAAACTACATGCGTTGTTTTAGTTAAAGCTAAGCATAACTACAAGCACTAGTGCAGTTAACGCATTTGTACCCATAGTGCCTTTTTTGTATACATCTAGTTAACGCCCATAGCTCCTTATGGCATCTGGACATTTCTTGGGTCTGAAATTTTAAGTAAGTGACTTACCAGCTTATAATAAACAGAATTAGAAAGGGTGAGAATGTATTTATAAAACTACACTAAAATTGTTAATCTAGGATGTCCTGTACTAGAAAAGCTTTGATTATAGTATGTTTTTTAAAATGATTTTTCAGAAAATGCTCTGGAATGCAAGGATGTATGCAGGCTTTAAGAGGTGCAACATTTCACCCACATAAGTATTAACAAGTTAAAGCTAAGCAAAACTAGAGGCACTGGTCCAATTAATTGGCAGCATGTTAAATCCATATAATTAAGTAAGTAAGACAGAGATATAACTAGAATAGCAGTTTTTATGCATACCTTAACACGTGGTCAGAAAGGTTACTCTCTTCTGTCAGCTTATTTTCCACTATGTCATCCCATGCTTAAAAACACACGAGAAAAAAAAATGAAAAACAAAATTTCATACCAACGAACATCAATAACTATTAACAGATGTACATTAGGGCCTACGAATGTAAAACTAATAATTAGTCATACATGATGTAGACTTTGGGCTCCATCTCCCCAACTTTTTTTTCCCATTAGAGGGGAAGGTTAGTGTGGTGTCTCTTCAGGTCTCTATTCTGATGTTGGCATTGTTCACCAGAGTGGGTGATGCTCATGGTTTTGCTCACTATAGTACACTATGGGGTTACTAATGAGTGCCAGTGTGGTGTCTCTTCAGGTCTCTATTCTGATGTTGGTATTGTTCACCAGAGTGGGTGATGCTCATGGTTTTGCTCACTATAGTACACTATGGGGTTACTAACGAGTTGCCAGTGTGGTGTCTCTTCAGGTCTCTATTCTGATGTTGGTATTGTTCACCAGAGTGGGTGATGCTCATGGTTTTGCTCACTATAGTACACTATGGGGTTACTAATGAGTGCCAGTGTGGTGTCTCTTCAGGTCTCTATTCTGATGTTGGTATTGTTCACCAGAGTGGGTGATGCTCATGGTTTTGCTCACTATAGTACACTATGGGGTTACTAATGAGTGCCAGTGTGGTGTCTCTTCAGGTCTCTATTCTGATGTTGGTATTGTTCACCAGAGTGGGTGATGCTCATGGTTTTGCTCACTATAGTACACTATGGGGTTACTAACGAGTTGCCAGTGTGGTGTCTCTTCAGGTCTCTATTCTGATGTTGGTATTGTTCACCAGAGTGGGTGATGCTCATGGTTTTGCTCACTATAGTACACTATGGGGTTACTAACGAGCTGCACTACACGCACAATTCAGAACATTTTCTTCTGAATTGTTTCTTCAGTAAAATTATCGAGCTACAGACCCTGTAACAGTGAAAAAAAAGCCATCATTTCTATTATGGTGCTCATCTCAATACTGATTTAGCTACAATATACACATGGATTTTCTGCAGAAGTTGCTACAGTGTTCTACACAGTAAAAAAGTTTTCTGTAGTTGCTGTGCTAAAGGTACACAGGTCAGGGATGGGTGGAGATGCAGACCCGATATGCGTATCTGATTGTGGGATGTTCAACCTGCAGGTAGTGGATGCATGACACAAGGAGGTTGGAATGAGGTATGTGAGCATCCAGGGCAAAGGTCCAGAAAAGATTAGCCCATCAGATATGCTGCTGAATGTCAGTGATTGCCTGAGTACCCATATATATTTGCAACATAGACATAACCATGTGTCAGACTGAACTCTGTCTGCTAAAGGACTGCATCTGATGTACACATAAGCAAGGCTGTGTTAAAGAAGCAACCCTTATAAATGCTGAAGTTCGTGGATCTGATCTGAGGGACATACCTCAATTTGGTCTAAAAGGACGCAAGTCCACACAGTCAGATCATAGGTGCATGTTTCACTACTTTCTGTCCCATTGCTGTTCTGGCTGTATTGCTTTTGGGATGTGGCATATTATGTTAGTGTATGGCAGGTATGCCACTCATTGTAGGCATACTTATCAGTAGATAGTACATTGGTGTGGCTGATGGTAGAGATGTTTGTGTTCTGACTCTGACCATAGGTGTATGTCCCCATGTACAGGTATGCAAATGACACCAAAACATTAGCAGCACCTGGAAAAACATCTTCCCATCTGCAAAAGAGGTGTGATTATAAGGTTCAAATGCAATTGGAAGATCAGTTCTAAACACTGGCAAGGCTAACAAGGCCTTCCAGGAGCAAATGTGGCAGGACATGGTTACACATATGAATGCTGTTGATAGCCACAACAGTTCAGCACAATAAGTTCACAACAGGGTACTTGATATGATACTACATGCCTGCATGTAGGCTCATGGCATTATACAGCAGGAGATAACCATAGGTGGAGGCCCACCATCACATATATCACATTATCGAAACCCAGTATCATCGAACACTAGAAGACCAACACATATAGGGTGAACTACGGTAATGATGAATGTACAAAACCGTGAAATGTGAAATGTCAAAGTGTCATGGTTGGTCCATCTGCGGTATAGCTCCGTAAAGTAAGTGTGCGATAGTTACAGACCTTAGGGTTAGGGTGCATGTTAAGGTAAGTACATAGATAGGTAATGTATGTAAGGTTTAGTGCAGGGCTAGAAGTAGGGTTTGGTTTGAGTATGCATGTGTTTTATTTATTTTGTTTGGGTATGTAGTATGTAGCGTGCTGTGGTGTTGGCCGACTATGATGGTTCGAGATTTAAAAATTTGCGGTTTAGGGTTTTTGGCGAATTTACGGTTCGGGCGATGTGTGTTGGTGTTGTGATGTTCGATGATACAGGTTTTCGATAACGTAATATAGACCCCCACATACCTGACTCAATATCATATAATACTTCTTGGTACCCTTGTCAGGGGAGAGGGGGAGAATGCTCATAACTGACTGAGTCAGGGAGAGGGGGAGCCAGTTGATCCCACCAGGATGCCCAAGACTGGTAATAACTTAGGGCAGTAGCAGTGTACCATGCTGGCTAGAGAACTCTGATGGTAAATAACAATATATGTGGTGAGTGAAAATCTCCATCTCAGTAATCCTAAACTTGTATACCAACACATATTTCTCATTACCTATTTAATTTTCCATCTGTCCTTCTAAACTTTGGAATCTGCCATGTCAGTAATCCCAAACTTGCATCCCTAAACATATCTCCTGTTAGCTGCCTTTTTTTCCAGTTTAAAGGCTATAAAGCACAAATTAACAAATTTAAAATATAATGCATTACTTTTTTTGGCCAAAAACTACTTAATGTAGCAGAGCATGGGTGAGCAGTACTTTATGTACCCAGTTCAACTACCAAACAGTCCTAATTCTTTAATCTGTCTCTCTCCAAGTATAAGGAACACACAGTATCCCTCTGATTCATGTTGCAAAAGTTAAGATAACCCAGGGAAATTTCTACAGCTGAATTTCGCTTCAGATGCAAAAGCACAAAAGGGGAAATGCCTTTAGTTAAAACCTATGTAAGGTAGTTTAAAAAATCAAATTAAACTGCTGAAATACCTAATTTTCCCATTTTTCGGCATCAGTTTGTTTTGTACTGTAGTGTTGAATCTACTGGGAGGGCATGGGAGGGCAAAGGAGGGCCCCACCCCCTCCCACTCCCTCCCACAGGACTTATTCTGCTTAAGGAGAGGTTAAATTAACACTATAGCTTATTTTACTCTAGCAGTATAACATTTTCACTGGAAAAAGCAAATAAAGCCCATAACAATAAAATTAAATGCTGTGACTCACCACAAGTAATTAGAGTTCAAAGACCTTGGCTTTGTATTCACATACATTCTACCTCATTAATTGCTTTTTGTGGAAAACCATCTGTGGGAGGAGTTTCTGCATTCCATTAAAGTGCCTGATTGGTTGAGTGCACTCTGTTCACCATCACTACACAAAGGCTCACTTCACTCCCCTACCCTACCCCCAATCCCCACTCACCTCAAAATCCTCTACACTGATCCTAAGCTAATCTCCACCAACTACATCACCGCCAATCATGAAATAGTTTACTATTCATACTTTTGCCCCTCCTTCACACACCTACTGACTACTTCCTACCTTTTTTATTTCTTTTAACTGGATTCCATTTACCTTGTAACTTGGCAACTCCTCACATTTCACTAGACCCACAACCAGTCAAACTCTATCCTGCGTTCTATCAGTTTCCTGTTTGCATTTAAACTAATTAAACATGAAATAATTAGCATGTTATTTAGAGTACTACAATTCACTTCCCTCCTTTATATTGCATACATAACCATCATACTCCACTTAACATCAGTCTTATGCCCCATGCTCAGTCCATTGCTCTCAATGGCAATTACTCCCATATTTCATTCAATATATCCCACAGCCATTGCAGCCTATCTCACATGTATCTTTTCATACAAAAGTAAGTAATCCAACTCCCCAAATTGGTCACAAAGAGCAAATTTAAAACCAAGTGGCATTGTATATTCAAGCTATCCCTACCCAGTCTGCAACTATGTAGTGACATTCACACCAACCCAGGTCTATCCATAACAGCTTTTCCCATAATAGCCAACACAACCATTAATAATGTAACATCGCACTCCTGCAATTTGGGAAAAACAAGTCAAAACATTTATAAACATTAACCCTATAGGCATCTGTAACAAAGTAACTGAACTGCATGCTTTCATATCTCATTACAACTCTGACATCCTCGGTATCACAGAAACCTGGCTAAAATTCAAAGTCAAACAATCTGAAATCCTCCCTCCAGGATATAATATCCTTTAAGCAAAACATACATACAAAACAGCAAGTGAGGTAGCTATTACATACACAAAACACCCAAACATATCCCTTTCTCAGAAAAAGTATACCTCATTCAATATACAAAGATTTTTGTTGCCTTACTCCAGCTAAACTCTTATAAGACCATATGTGTCACAGCCTTATATATCCTTCCTGGTAATAACATTAGTATAGCAGAGGACATACTCTTCTGGCCATCTACCAATATACCCCAAGAAGCCATTATCCTTGGAGACTTTAACATCATCCTTAACTGGGCCAAAACTGTATCTAATGTCCACACTACCAGTATTAGCTGGTATGGTTTCCCTCAACTCATCAGTACACCAACAAGATATAATAAGCTCTCCTCAAGGACTGTACAAAAGACTGGATTCTCTCAATTAAATCCAGTAATATCTATAACTATGACACACTGCCTGACCACCTAAGTGACCACCTGCCCAGTTTTGTGAACAGACTTGTATGTAATCCAGTAAAACATCACACATACAATAATGTGCATAACCTATCCCATGCAAATGTTGATAGTTTTGTCTCCACTCTCAAGCAATATGACTGGAATATTTAAAAAAAAATCTTCTTTTAGATGAGCCACCCTTGAATTTAACAAAACATTTACCTATATACTGAATAAACATGCCTCTATAAGGAGAAAGAGACTTAAACTTATTCCAGCAATGTGGGTATCTAAAACCAGTAGGCAATTAATGGTACTTAGAGATAAGGCCTGGAAAACATGGCATGCCAACAAATCCCAGGAAAAACTTCTATACTACAGACAGATAAGAAATAATACCAAACACAGTATAAGTTCAAGAAAAAACTCCACTTCAATAACGTACAGCAGGCACACCAAAATAATCCTAAAAAATTCTGGTCATCAGTCCAAAATCTACTAAATCCAGGCCAAAGTCAACAACTCACTCCCTCCACAGAAGAAGCTTCATCAGCAGTCACCAATAACTTTAAAAACTCTTTCCTTCAAGCTGTAGCCTCACTTATCAAAGACAACCCTACCTTAAAACCAACCCCCACCATCTAAACCCCATGGAATGGGCTCACTTCTCACTCAAACCTGTCCCTAACTCCACCAAAGAAAATATCTCCTAAAACTGAAAAAAGAAGCTCTGCTGGAGACAGCCATCTTCCTGAATTCCTAAAGATTGTAGCTGATGCTCAGTTATATCCATTATCTATGCTAATAAACAGATCCAGTCTAAAAGCTCATGTCCCAGCAATTTGGAAAAAGGCATACATACTTCCTCTTCATAAATGAGGGCCCTCTGCTGACTACTTAATAAACAAAGCACAAACTACACTAAACTATCAAGAGAGAACTGCAGCCAACTTTAAGTGTACTAAAACTTTATTATCTCCACTTTTCATGCACAAAACGTCTTTTAAAAGCAGAAATACTAGAAATCTAGTATTGCCCTTATTCCTAGACATGTCCAAAGCATTCAACACTATCTCTCACATAAACTATTATTGAAACTCCCCTGCTTGATTCTCTCCCCTTCTCCCTTCCCTGGTTTAACAGCGACCTAGCAGATAGATTCCAAGCAGTCAAATGGCAGCAAGAACACTGATCATTTCTACCCATTATTGTAGGGGTACCACAAGGTTCCATACTTGAACCCCTCCTAACATATTTATAAATGACTTAGACAGTGCTTCCAAGCATGCATTCTTGCACAATATGCAGATGATTCCACATCCATATGCATAGCTTCTAACCTACAAAAACTTTAAGAAATTACTCCTTTATGTCCATAGAATCCTGGCTAGACAATTCACAAAGCCTACTTAACCCACAAAAAAAAAAAAAAAAAAAAAGAAATTACTACTTTTAACCCCAAAAACATTTTCCCAAAGCAAAAACCTAGTTGAAATCACTTCATTAAGTAACGCCCTGATTTAACAGGTCTCTGTCATTAAACTCTTAGGAGTCACAACTGACATACACTTCTAGACTGTTATTAAAAAAAAAAAAAAAAACACCCAAAGCTTGGCAACTTGTTCAGAACAAAACCCTACTTAACAGATGGACCTAGAGAAATCATAGGTAAAGCCTCCCTCCTACCTACACACCCTACTGTATGCCTCCCCACTCTTTACTAACATACAAATGTCTACATAAAAACCTGGAAAAATGCTACAATAAAATAGCTCACCTTGCTGCAAATTGCCCTTTTAGATCTTATCACTGTTCCGTCTTTAAACAACTAAAGAGGACTGAACTCCCGCATCACCTACACTATTGTTAGCTACTAATATCTTATACTCTAATATACTAACCAGATAAGTATCTGGCACTAAAAGGCAGGTTTCATCACTGCCAGTGTACCATACCTCTTTGCTCTAAAGACAAAGTCCTCCTGTCTGTCACTAAAGCCCAAAATGCATCAGGAGCCTCCTTATACACAAACTCTGTAGCTACCTCCTGGAATGCCCTCCCCACATGCTCTCAGGCTTTTTGAAAACTGTCCCGCATTCAAAACACATGTAAGAAAATGCTTGTCAACATCCTAGCTTTGTAGCTGTACATCTGCAGGATAACTATAATATCTTTGATTTCTTCCTCCTTTTCTACTATACCGCTTCTCTCCTCTACTCTCTTATTAGTTATCACTCTGTCTTCATGCACCCCACCTTCTAGCTATGCCTCTCTTAACTTACTTTTACCATTCGTTTCATTTATATCTCATAAGTAAATCAACCTTTTGATGTCCATCCTTTGTAAATAACTCAGTACTGTGTACTGTGATATCTATCCTACTGCATAATTATTTGACTATATCCGTATGGAATGTAAATAGCTTGAGAACTAGAGCCTTGCTACTGTATGTATAGTTACTATCTTATCTATTCTGACGTTTTAAATTTTATTTTACTTGTAGTCTGTCTGACATTGTTGATATTGCAGTACTTAAAAGATTTTGTGTATACTGCGTGTACAAGAGCTTTTCTCCTCAGGTCTCTGCCAAAAAAAGGAGGTTTTATGCCCAGCCAGACTTCCTCAGTCAACAAATGTAAAAGAAGTAAATATCACTAGTTGAGACACATGAGGGATACAGGCATTATGGCAGACTTTTCAAGCTATTATGATCTTCATTCTTTGTATGGTCTATGTCCTAAAATGTTGCTGCGTAAATAGGGTGTGGGATTGTTGCATATAATCAGTTGTTCACATGAATATTTCTCTGTCTGCCTTCATAGGCACAACAGTCATAGGTCAGCCACAATAGGCCAGGGCTAGTTTGATATTAGTGCATCATTGAAGCATGACAGTGATGGCATCTTCACCCTGACACAGTCCAATATCACAGTGCCAGTGGCGACTACTGTTACAGTGGAGAGCAGTCTCTCGCCCACATTCACTGACACAGCAATGTCACCTGTTGAAAGGTGGAACGTGTTCCTGTCTCTGCAGTAGGCAAGGAAGGACATGACATGCCTGGCAGTTTAACACAAGGTACACCATTGTCAGTAAGCACTGGCAGTAGGCAGTGGCATCAGCAGAAGGCATAACAACAGCACAGTGCCATAGCATATTACAACCAGCTATTCCTCAGATGGGGTTCCCCCTCTGGCTGCATTTGCTGCTGTCATTTGTGGCAATACAGGAATTGTCTTCCCTGTTTCAACCAGCTTGTTTTTTTTTAAAACCAAGAACTTCTTCAGAATAAAACTCATATCAACCAGCCACATTTTAAAAAGTGGTGTAATAAGACCACATGACCACCAGGAACCAACAGAAGGTTTTGAAAAATAAAAGAACTTAAGCACACAAAATATGTTTCAGGCTCCTCTGTGTTCAATACATTTCAATCTCCTGCATGCTGGTTGCTGAGCTTTTGTTTTTTTAGTTTAGGTTTTCACTATGTTCTACACCATGTTTGGGTTTTTCTACACAGATAACCACACTACATAACCAACATACTGGTGGCACCAATAATGTAAAGAAAGAGAACACACATTTTACATTTCCGTTTTTCAAATAAAAACCTGAAATTTTGTGATAGAATTTTACAATACAGTTCATTAAAGTCTATTGATTTTAGACTGTCCTGATGCGCTTTTATTTTCTATTCTTGTCAGTCCGTTTATTAAATGTGTTTCTGAGTAGTATCTCACATTTCTTCAAGAAGCAGGAAGAGTTATGTGCTATTTGGCATTAATATTTTATGCTAGTTAGATGCCTATTTTTTTGGCAGGATGTACCTTCTTTGTAAGGACCTTGTATGTATTTTTCAATGTCTGCAGGTACTAGGCACTATTAACCTATGCAAACCTCTCCACCTGCAGACTTCTGGGTGATGGCAGGATGCTACTCAGGGCTAGGGTCATACCTGCCCTGCATATTTAAATGGCAAAGTAATGGTATTGGATATGTCTGAAGAAGGGTTTGGAAATAACCCAAAAGCGCTAACTGTTTTTAACTTCTGTTCTGAATAAAGGACTATAAACTGAAGAGCTGTGGTGGTACCTGACATATTTTACAGGATATTGTTACATGTGTGCATATGCTGCAGGTACCTTCGCCCCCAAACTGCTTTTGGATTTACTGAATATAAGAATACTATAAGAATTTTTCACTCAAAGTCTGCAGTTATCTAAATGCAAAGCCATGGTTATGATGGGGTGAAGGGGGTAGCTGCCCTAAGTGCAAGTTGTTAGGATGCAAGATAAGTACTGTAGAAGACTGTCAGTCAATCCCTGTAAGTTGGTAAGATGACCTCTGTATTGTTGTTCTTGTCAGACCTCTTGGCATCAGTGCTTATAAATGCTTGCAATCAGTAGTTACCCAATTTTAGCTGCTGAAATAATTTCAGTGATTGTTTTGAGTGACTGAGTGCTGAGAGCTAAAAATGGCTCTTTTTTTTTTTTTTGCTCTACATCCCAAGTTGAGGAAGTGGTTCCAACTGGGGGATTGCACGTCACATCAAGGGATCTAACAGTGGATCTGATTAAACTGGTCAACAGGCATGCTTCATGCCAGTTGCCTTTTTGCCTAGCTATTCAGCAGGCAATGCATTTGCCTGTTTAGCTTTCTCTTTGGCACAAGGTGTAAGTATATGGTCAGAACATATGGAATCCAGGGTTCTAATCTAGCCCCATCCACTTCATAGGAGGTTGAAATAATGGTAAACGTGTTTACCTTACAGGCACAATGTGTATGGTTTAAGTTTTCACATAGGGTAATTGGCTAGGCTTAAAATGTCCCAAAAGAGCAGATTGCCTAATACTGATCTGTGAACCTATGACCATACAGTATGTCAAATTGTCTTTCTACCTTTCTCTTCAGGAGCCAAACAAATATATTACACACACCCACTCAAATGAAGAAGATAAGTGAGTGCTGATTTACTTACACTCTCAATTTCCTTTAAATTATTACACAAGCATAGCTATGGAATGAGGCAATAATAGAAATATATATAACTTTCTGTTTTCATAGGGGAGCAAGGACTAATGTCATAAGTATGTTGCTTAGCATCACACGATATGCAAATGGAGACTCAGTGAACCAAACCTAGGACTACAAGATGGAGTTTCGTAGATGTTCCTAGCTATAACTTTAATACTGTACAGACAGGTTATGGCGTCAGACATGAAAATAATAGCAATGTTCTTCTACAGGAAAATACAGTTTTGTAGCAGAAAACTCAAAAAGCTAGCAAGACAGTCTGAAAGCTGCCAACACCAGAAGGAAGTTTTTCAAAAGGTATTATGTGTGTGTAAGCAGCATTCTATTTTCAATCAGTACATACCTACTAACATTTCTATTACTAAATACATTTGTTTTTGCATTTCTATTACTAAATACATTTGTTTTTGCATTTCTGTTACTAAATAAATTAGTTTTTGCGTGATTATCCCTGGGTCTTCAGAATCTTGTTAAGAGTCAGTTACATTCCCTACCTCATCTCATCCATGTTTTTTTTAATGAAAATGTGTGTGGCATTAAAGTAGCACTAGGACAAAGCAAGAGGGATAAAAACGTGTGTTTTTTAAACATGCGCTGTACAAGTGATGGGCTGGAATGATGCTGCAGCCAAGAGAAAGACAAACTGCAACTGACACACCTCAGAAAGTTCTCCTGTCAATGTCAACAATTCTAATTTATGTTCATGTTCTGGAAGTATCATTAACTCTGAAGACAAGCCCTTGACTCCAGACTGTTGGCTAGGAGATTCAAAAACTTCATCCGTGTGTGTGTGTGTGTGTGTGTGTGTGTGTGTGTGTGTGTGTGTGTGTGTGTGTGTGTGTAATAATGAAGCAAACAACAATTTACAAAGATGCATTGCACTTATTGTTTTCTCCCTTTAAAACATGTTTTCTTCAGTCTGTTAAGAAAAAGAGATGAGCAAGACAAGGCAGTGCATAGTAACATTACATTTCAAACCACTCTCCTTAAGCTCTGCATAGGTATGCTGTTCTGCATGCATCCCAGTAATGAGTTTATCTCTTATGTAGAAATACTGCCAGGGTACCAATCACACTCACTGCATACCAGCTGTGCCAACAATGTGAAAGCTTTAAAGCTTGGTTTATCAAGATTTTAATATTATAAATCAGTACTCACAATAAGAACTTGTTTGAATGCTGTAGACTTTTTGGAGCTTCAGTCAATTTTCTGCATGTGCTTCAGTCTTGATCTGTTTTCTGTCCCCTTCCACACTTTCTTTCTCTCACAGCCTTCTTGCTGATAAAGTTTCCAGAAATATTCTGTTTAATCTAAGACAAGCTGGCAAATTTTCAAA
This sequence comes from Protopterus annectens, assembly GCF_019279795.1. Lineage (NCBI taxonomy): Eukaryota > Metazoa > Chordata > Ceratodontiformes > Protopteridae > Protopterus > Protopterus annectens. The sequence continues at coordinate 226,525,445 of NC_056750.1, forward strand.
AGCAGTTATAATAACATTGTATGTTTTGTATCAAGGAAAACCACTTCCATTCTCCACAGGAAGACTTCTCAGTAAAGATGGAGTACAACAGCTGTCAATGTCTAAGCTGGAACTCTCTTCACTTATATCTCTAACTCTGGCCAAGAGTAAACAGTGAGAGGCCACAATAAAATGCATGAAATATTCACTTCCTGTTAGTCATTTTAACTATCCAATCTCTTTTACACTCATACTATAATGTTGACACTTCAACTTCTCTACTTTTGTTTTCTTTCCTTTAAGAAGAATACTGTGAATTATTGCCAGCTCAGGAGCTTTACAATTGTTTTTTTTTTCTGGTTGTATGTTGAAGTGCAGAAGAGTATGCAGCAAGCAATGATTTTTGTTTTATTTTATTTCTTATGTTGAATGAGTTTTAAAGACATGCAGTAGGTGCGTGCGTGTGTGTGTGTGTGTGTGTGTGTGTGTGTGTGTGTGTGTGTGTGTGTGTGTGTGTGTGTGTGTGTGTGTGACTTCTATGAAGGTTGGGTGCCAAGCTGGCAACTTGACACCGTAAAACCTCCACTAACAATCAATCTACGGACTGGTGATCCACTGTGGTGACCCCTAATGGGAGAAGCTGAAAGACAACTTTTTATTTCTTATTTTTATCAGGACAGCTGGATTGGTCTTTTTTGGATCCTTTTCAGCTCACTGTTGACCATTTTTACTCTACTACATTTCATGTCTATAAGTTATATAATTACATCTGTCAAAATATCTTTGTTGAAAAACTGTGCTTATTGTTTCCAGCTGACCTTTGTGCTTCCAGAGTAACCTGCTTATTTACAATTGGATTCTGGCAATGTTCCCATCTCCATTGTATTATAATTAAATTCTGGCAATGTTCCTAACTTTCTTTTCTCATTTTTAAGATAGCAACAAATGGTGCTTGTAGTACAAGTTACAATTTCAGGTATATGTAGGTATTGCTAGCTCTTTTTAAAAATTGTGACATTGTATAATTCAGTATGTCCAGTGAAACTGATTATTTTAATGTTAAGACTTCAGACTATAATTTGAACATCTCTTGCATTGGCATGGCTGTAGCTGCTTCAAATGAGCCAGTTCTGTCTGCTGGAGAACATTTGTTGTTGTCTTTTTGTTGAGGATCCATTTTTCTGTAGTTTCCTCTCAAATGAGGTCACTATTTTTCTAAGTGACATCATTTTACCCAAGTCTGACAGGCAGAATCTAAAGCTTTCACCCCATAAATTAGAAGACTTTACTGACTTTCCATCTTAAAGGCACAACAGTATGGTTCCCCCTGTATAACTCAAGAATAAGCAAATATCTGGTTGGGTGGGTGGCCAAATGGTTAAGGTGTTTGCCTTACAAACACAAAGTACAGGGTTTGAATCTCCCAGGGGATAATTGGCTAGGCTTAAAATGGCTTGCCAAGGCAGTTAGCCTAGTACTAATCCATGAACAATTAAATAAATGCAGCCTGGTAAAAATGCTCAGCATAATATTAATGAACCAGTCCTCCATCCTCACCTAATATGATGACAATGCCCACCTCTCCCTTTCACCTTTTTCTTGTTACGTCAGATGTCTTACTTGCATGAAACTTCTAGTAAATAAGTATTAAACATGTTATGACACAAACTTCAGGACAACCACCGCTGTTAACTTCTTACCCCACTTCCTATTGGTGTTGGTCAACTGCTCTCTTTAGTTCACACATGCTTCCCTTTTATCATTACTCCCATTTCTTGTCAAAGAGCATTCAAATAATATTCAAAAATAAAATTAATTCAAACTCATGAGAAGTGACCCATACCAGCAAGCATTTACTTTGGGAAAGAGTTCACTACCACTGTTCACGTTCTTGGCTAGTCAGACATGATTTTAAATGATTTCTGGCTCTATAATTAATTAGATACATGAGTACTTTAGTAGTGTTGCCCTCTTCTCTCCATTATAGATTAATATTATTGTAGACAGCAAAACAGCAGTATGCAATCTGATGTATGGCTCACACATTTTCGAAAACTTATTGCTAAGGTAATCAATTCTCAGAACATTTCATTGAAATATCAAACAAATGTTCTTTCCTTGTTTATGCAGCTTGCTATAAATGCTACTGTAACTGTTATTGCAACTGTAACTGCAACTGCAGCAATATAACATTTATGTCTAAGTTACTGTAAGTATAACTGATTCTGTACTTGTGAGTACAACTGTAAGCTATACGTATAAATGTAAGTATAATTTTAACTACAAATGTAGCTACAATAAACAAGTGTAACTATAATTACAGTTATAATTGTAATTACATTTTACCTATAAATGTGTTTATAACTGTGACTAGAAATGTAACTATATATATTGCAACTAAAACTAAAATAAAACTGAAACCTATTAAAACATGCAAACCCCCTGGTTGCATAGGTCTTTTCAGGAATGACCCAGGAATACTGTCTGGATAATTGACTTGCTCAGTCACACAATAAGCAAGTGAAGGTTGTTAGAATCAAACCCAGGAGTGCTGCACCATGACGTTCTGCAAAACATAGTTTAAACCTCTATGCCTAATTGTAGCCGTTATGATGATAACCATAATAGTAACTATACATGAAGTGCCAATGATTATAAATGTAATAATATTTGAGATTATAGGAAAAATTTAGGAAACTTTTGTGGCTTTTGGATTTGGTTCATATATGGATGGTCATGGTTAAATAAGTATGTTGTATCAGTATTATGTTTTTATTACATATGTAGACCAACAGTCTGATGAGAAGAGTTGTACCTAGCATGAAACAAGGAGATGATTTCACATCTGCATTACATCTATAAGAGCTTTAAAAATGCTATGTGCTCAGAAGATATTCTGTCAGCCATTTCCCTTTTATGTATAATATAAAAAGTTACTTCTCATTTGAGTTGCCTGACAGAGAGCAAACCACCAAGAGAGAGAGAGAGAGAGCACAGGTTATACTGATAATAAAATTAAAGAGAATGTGCAATTTGAAATCTTTTCTTTCTTCTCCAAAAAATCTTATAAAAACATGATTTTCATTAAAAAAAACATTCTCATAAAAACATGATTTTCATTAAAAAAAACAGTCTGTTTGGTGTCCTTTCAAAGCCTACTGGTACATATCTTTGGTTACAATTTCTGTGGAATCACTAAATTAAATCTGCAACTGACTTAAGCATGCCTAACATCACTAAGTGTGCTTGGATTTTGAGGATTATGCTAATTGGGTCTTATGGAAAGCATATGCAAATAGCATAGAGGCTGTAACTGCATTTGAAGTAGAACCCCAGGACCTTGGAATTGCTAGAAGGAATCTTTTATTACTGAAACACCAGACTACAGTTGAGCAATCTTGCTTCATCTCCAGACACTACTTTTAAGAATTCATATCAGAGGAAATGCAGGAGGATGATTACAGGCAACAATAAGGAATTAGCAATATACTTCGCTGAGATACTGCATTTTCTAATTGCATAAATAAAGTTATGCAAAACCGATTCTCAATGGAGACCCTTGCAGAAAAGCTCTATATATAGGTGCAGTGAGTCAACAGCACACATACTGGCTAAGTCAATAAGATGAATTCCCCATAAAATGATTGAGAATGCTTAAATGTGACTACTGTCCAGGAAACTGCAGCTTGTAATACGCCTCTTAAATGTAGTATCAGCCTGTTGAATGACTGCAGTTTTAGGAGTTACTAGAATTTTCTAATAGAAGCTTAAGTAAAGATATACATTCAGAGTGTAATATGTTTCAGCTGTCAGTGCTGTAGTACACACACACACACACACACACACACACGTGTTGTACTATACAGTAGGTGCGAAGATAAACGGCTGAGCTCTCCTTCCATGTCTCTGACACAGGGTAGTAATAGAACCTTGTACATTGCAGAATTCTGCTGTCACTAAGAATGATGCATAAGTACAGAGATAATATATGAAATATGAAACAATTGTCTGGTAAATGGTATAATTCCAAGAAGAATCCCATGTATAACAGCATGGGACGAGAAAGTTAACAATCCCTCCATCCTTACTAGGGATAAACTGCACCTCTTATGACGCTCGTATAATGGCTAAACATCGGCTGTCCATTTGTAATTAAAATTAAACTTATAGACATTCTGACATAACTAAATCTAATTCAAACAATATCAGGGTGGCACTGATTATGCCAGAATCTTCAGTAATGTAATGCAGGAATTCAAGAACTTCCTAATGTTTAAAGAGATCATATTTATGTAGTTATCAAAATTTGGTGCCACTGTAGTGATAGCACACACTCATTACTAGGTTTTAACACCCATCATGTTTTCAGGACAACTAGGAAGTATGTGGGCATGATGGTATTTATTCAACACCCCATCATTAAGCTTCTATTACCACTCAGTAAGACTAACTATCACACAACTTCAAATTATAGAACCCTTTATATGTCCCCTTTCAAACATGTTTACTTAAGTCAGACAGAAAAAAAATTGCTATCAAAGCAAATACATTGCTTACGGGAGATTTCTGCTACCTTTCTGTCAATTGGAAAACATACTGTACGTGCAAGAAATATGTGCAAAAATTAATTGACTTTCTTAATGCCCATTCCCTTAAGGAGTCACCCCTTTCTCAGCTAAATAAGAAAAATGTCCTTGATTTAGCCCATACTAACATATCCTTCATCTGTACTTTCTTTGTATTCTCCCATAGTATTTTAGCCATAAAGCATGAGAATTCAGTTGTATTGATAGAAAACTCTGAAGCCAGTTAGGCATTATGTACTGACAGTATCAAAGATATTCTAATAAATATAAAAAGTAAATGAATTTATATGCAAAAAATCTCCAGTTGGCCCCCCAACTAAAGCAATGGGTGGTGCAGTGGTGCAGCGGTTAATGTTTTTGCCTCAAAGCAAGAGGGTCTCCAGTTCAATTTTCAGCTGGGGTGCCTTCTGTGCAGAGTCTGCATATCCTTCCTGCATTCATGTGGGTTTTCTCTGGGTACTCCAGTTTCCTCCCACATTCCAAAGGCATGTATCTTGAAAGTTTCTCCCAGGCCTATGCTGAAAATAGCCTACATCCTACCTAGCCAGACTTTCCTGGTCAACAAATGTTAAATAAATAGATTGTATATTTCTTTTAATTCTCACTTCTAGATAACAGCATTGAGCAGTGTGTCCTCATATAATGGTAACTATAAAAACAAACCTGTAGGCAGGAGTTTTGAACTCAACAAACACATACTGTAAAAAAAAGAGACTGCTAGTTCTTCATAAGTTTTCTCTGGCCAGTTTAAAAAAAAAGACTTACATCAGGTGAACCAAAGTGTTAAACATGCAATTAAGAACTTAAAAGTTTTCTCTGTCACAAAACTCAATCCTATGGTTTCTTTAGCTATGTTAGGAAAGCTAAGAACTGCATGGAGTTGACTATGCTGCCAAAGACAATTAATCTTTAAGTCAGTCTTTAGCTAGTTTAGCATTAGAATTCAACTCACAAAATTCTCTGAGCTGATACTAAATATTAACACCTACTTGGATTCTGTAGCCCTTACCAATTTCATCTCTAACTTTAGTCTGTATACTCAAGCATCTGTTCCCTGACTGATTTCATACAGATCCGCTCCTAAAGTCACTCTGCTTCAAGTAATTTCAACCCTGACCAAAACTAGGAATGTCAGCTCCGCTGGTCCAAATATCATCCCTGGATGCCTTGCAGTTAGTGCAATGGATAGTTTATCTCAGTCTTTGCTAAACTTCTTCAGCTCAAGCCTCAGCAGTGACTGTGTTCTTAAGGTTAGGAGTACAGAAATAGTAAATCTACTATACGAGGGTGATTCTACTACTAACTTTAGTAACTATAGACCTGTAAGCCCTACCAACACTATTTACAAGGTTGTAGAACACATCCATATAGAGCTCGTAAATAAAGACATAAGCAGCCTTCAGACACTACATTCTAATCAGTTTGGTTTCAAGAAATATAGGTTGTGTCGACTCAGTCTGGAAGATTTCTTGAAATATGCAACTGAAGAACTGGATGAGAAACATTCAATACTGACTTATCTGGACATGACCAAGGGCTTCTACAACATTGCTCATGTAGATCTTCTTTATAAACTGACCCAAATAAATACAAACCCTTATATTATTCAATGAATTGTTAATTAGCTCATTGATAAAACCCAAGTAGCAAAGGTTGGGGGAATCTCTTAAAAAAATGTCACAAGAGCTATCTCACAGGGCTGTGTCATTGGTAATCTTTGACAACTACTTGTCAGGCTAGGAGACTATGGTTACCAACATATGCAATGACTGCAAATGAAGGATTGCTGTAAACCTCTGTTCTAAAACTTTGAGACTCCAAGAAGGGCTTGATCAGACCAATGTCTGGTGCTATGAGAGTAGACGTATCCTTAAAGTAAAAAAAATCTATAATTAATTTGTAGAAACTGACCATCTATTGATTATATCAAATCAAGGATACTCCTCTCATAACTGACATGGTTATTAGACACCATGCTATGTAAGCTGACAATGAGATATGCATTCCTTCAGTAGTATACACATCTATTACAAGAGCTCTCACACTCTCAACAACACATGCCATTATTGCCTACAGGCAGCATGCACATTTATCATAATATGCACTTGTGCACTCACCCACATACAACACAGCAAGCACATCTGTTACAAGAGCTCTCATACTCTCTCCAACGCATGCCATTCATTCCTACAGGAAGCAAGCACATCTATTTCAAGATGCACTCACCCACACACAACACAGCATGCACATCTATCACAATATGCACTTGTGCACTCCCCCACACATACCACAGCATGCATATCCATCACAAGATATAATCACACACTCACCCTCACATGCCATGAATGCCTACAGGCAGCATGCACATCTATCACAATATGCAATTGTGCACTCAACCACACATGGCACACAGCATGCACATCTATCTCAAGGTGCTTCACACACTCATCCACACATGGCACAGAATGCACATATATCGCAACATGTACTCACACACTTACCCTCACATGCTATGAATGCCTAAAGGTAGCTTACACATCTATCACAATATGTGCTTGTGCATTCACCCATACATGACACAGTATGCATACCTATCACAAGATGTACTGACACACTCATCCACACATGCTATGAATGTCTAGAGACAGTACATACATCTATCACAATATGCACTTGTGCACTCACCTGCACATGCCGCAGGATTCACGTCTATCTCAAAATGTACTCACATACTCACCCACACAAGCCACAGCATGCACATTTATCTGGTGATGTACTTGAACACTCATCCACACATGCCATGTATTCCTACAGGCAGTATATGCATCTATCACAATATGAACTAGTGCACTTACCCAGACATGTCACAGCATGCACACCTATCTCAGTATGCACGCATGCTTTCAGCCACACATGACACAGCATGCATATCTATCACAATATGCAATTGTGCACTCACCCACCCATGCCACAGCAGGAACATCTATTACAATATGCCCTCATACACTGACCCACACATGCCACAGCATGCACATCTATCACAATATGCACTTGTGCTGTCAGCCGCACATGACACAGCATGCACCTCTATCACAATATGCACTTGTGCACTCACCCACACATACCATAGCATGCACATCTATCACAAGATGCTCTCACACCCTCACCCATGCATTTCATGTGTGCATACATGACATTTGGAGGACTATGTGCTACATGTTTTTTGAGATGCGAGAAGAAACTGCAGAACTTAGCAACACCATGGAAGAAAACAGTGAGGATATATACACTTTGCAGAGAAGTACCTCAACTGAGAATCAAACTGGAGAACTTAGTGCTATGAGGTATCATTACCAACTTTTATGCCATTGTATCCATACTACTGCAATTAATAACTTTAAAAATAATAAGGTATTTATGACACCCCAATTCACTTTTAAAAAACTTGATACAACTTGCTCAGTTTGTGTGCATGAAAATGCAGATGGGTTGTATGTATTTTGGTCCTGTAAATTTCTTATTTTGGTACATAATTTCATCTCAGATAACTTTTATTTATCTATTTATTTAACATTTGTTTACCAAGGAAAGCCCAACTGGGACAGAGCCTATCATGTCTTTGCAACATTTCTCCCAAGGCCTCCATTGAAAATTGAATCTTCTAATCAATGAGTTCAACACGGCAGTAGTTGCTGGGTGGAAACTTCACATCAAAGTTGCAACATCTTCAGACCATCTCACGCATCTCAAATTTCACCAGGAAGTTAACAGGGGCTTGCTCAAGGGAGTACTTTGTTGCCGGCTTGGTGGTCCCACTGCACCAGTACCTTATCTTGTGCGATAGAATGGCACCCATCTCTACCTTGAGTCAACACCACAAGGGAGGTGAACCTACTGCCAGTCGAATGCATGAAAGAAATGTGGAAAGTGTGACAAGAGCCTTCACATCAACTGCTTTGAACTGTACCACACTCAGCACTTTTGAACTCTGCTAGGCACGATGCCTTGACGAACTGCCATTTCACAATTCAGTGAATTTATTTTAGACTTTTCTTTGACATATATCATATACTGTAAAATAATATTAAGATGACAGCTGTAAAGTGCAGTTAAAACACTAATATTACAAGATGGATGCAGCTGGACTATTGTGCTAAAGTTAACATACCAACTTTCCCAATTGGGAACATGGGTGTAATTTTTTGGTGTTGGCCAATTTTCCTGAGAGCTTGCATTTCTTTCTCAGAGGATAAGAAAGTGTCAGGAAATGTGATATTTAACAGATTTTGCCTTTTACTTATACACTTGAGAAATTAAAGGCTAAAATGCAGCTAGACATTCAGCTACTTTCAATGGAATATAGAAAGACAAACAATACATCATCACAAAATTGCAATCTTTCATTATCAGTTGCCATCCTGTAATACTGATGGACTTAAATCCAGATCACCCCACTATAATGAAAGGAACTAAATCAGAGTATTCTGTTTGCTGCTATCATTATCTACTCACTCTGCCCCTAGTGGCCCTGTATAGGTATGATCAACACATGTAGATTGCTTTTCCTTCTCTGTTTCCTGCATGTTCCCCTTTCATCTTTCACTGCTGCATTTATCTTCATGTCATCAACAAGCAGACTGATCGTTTCAGGTGTATCTGAAAAATGCAGACTGAAGAGTCATGGAACTAGGGCAGACACCTGTGGTGCTGTACTAATCCATTACCTAATTCCTGATATTGTCACTCTGCATCCTAGCATCAAACCATGCAGCTGGCCAGCTCCTCAGTCTTGTTCCTGCCCCATCCTCTCCAGTTTTCCTATCAGCCCCTAGTGCGGAATGAGGCAAGGGCTTTACTAAATTCCAGGCTGACTGCATCTACAGGTCTTCCTCTGCTTAATTCACTTAGAATCCAGTCATAAAACTGGATCAGGTTTGAATACGCTTGCCATGAACCCATCATAACAAGTTGAATGCAACTTAACTAATTGCACAAAATGTGGAATATACTGCAGAACGATTGTTTTTGTATGAATGGTGCTCACCCCATACCCCATCTTCCCACTCCCCAACTCAATATATGCTACCTCTTAGGTTGCACTAACTCAGTAAAAAACAGAAAAATGTTAATAAAACCAAACTAATCCTATTGGGTTATCTGATTTGCACAACTTTACAATGTACATCTTCTTTGACAAAGCAACCTCAGACATACCAATATACTGAAAACATGTAAAACAAATCTTGCCCGCACACAATTTTGTGATGCAAAAGAAAGGAGCACATAATCAGTGGCAGTGCATCTAAACAAGTGCAGTGTTGTTCTAAAATTAAACTTGAAATTTAAAACAATTTCCTGAATGGAAGGCAGTATGGTTAATATCTGGCATTTTTTTCTTAATTTTTGTCATGTGGAGCTATTTGCTTCAGAACTTATTATGGTTGGAACACTGATTATAGTAACTACTTTTCCTTTCATGTCAGCCTGTACTCTATTATATAATATATGTTTTATTTTGTATATTGTATTTATCCGTATGTTATTGTCAAATATATGGTTTATTTTTATATATTGATTTTCCCCAGGATTTAATAAAACCCATATAGTCAAAGTGTAGAGCCTACACAGAATGTATCCATATACACAGCCACGGTTCCCCCTCGGCACTGCACCATGCATATTAATGATGGTGTACTGATGAGGGGGAGCTGAGGAACATGGATATTGAATCAGTGTAGGGACAGGTGTAGCAGCTACCCGCAGCTGTCAATGAGTGTGAGGCTTCCTGTAATGTTCCCTGCCACTGTTGTAATGTGTCAACTGTCTAATAAGTCTTTTGTATGAAGTGTTATGTTTTTTTAATATTTTTATAATTTTTTTAACTGCAAATTTGCATGGCGCAGAGCACAGCAATGCCAAGCTATGCTCACACATAGACAGCTGACACCTGGGAGACATCTAAAAATAGAAACTAGATGTAATTAATTATCATAAATATTTTTTTTTTTGGAATTGATCTTTGAGTGATGTGGCATGGAGTGCAGGAGAGCCAAGCAAAGCTCATACATACATGTCAGATACCTGCCAGACATCTAAAAATAGAAATCAGATGTAATTAATTAATTATTTATAGGCATGTTTAAGCATGTTTGTGCAGCATGGCACCATGGTCAGCAATGATAACAGATAGCCTAGTAGTATATGTGAAGGTATACCAATTTATATGACATCTGACTAGCTCCAAGGATAGAGATGCGGTCTTATGTGTAATAGGTCCTGGGTTTGAGTCCATAACATGCAGAATGTGGCTGTAAATAAATGTACTATTTTTCTTAAATTTCTTTACAGTATTGTGAATTTTGGCACTGTTGTGCTCTGCTAAGCACTGCTGAGTCATGTTAAGCAGACCATAAACATGCTAATGACTACCAATGTTTGTGTGGTGATAAGCCTCGCTAAAACCACAGTTCTGCAAGTTTTCACGCTTCTTGGCTTCACTTAGCTGGCTTGCACACTGCTAAATGATGTGGAGCTGTTTTGAATGTTGCTGAATGATGCGTAAAAGCAGGAAAACAGCCTATATTAAGCCCGATAGGTGAGAATTATGCAACTGTCATTGGAGCTCATTCAACTGTTGGTATGGCTGGTGGTGTTGGTGAGGGTCTACACTTTCAGGCATAGTGGTAGGGCATTCAGGAGTCCAGAGTCATGGTCAGTCTCCTTATTATAAACCATGAACACTGGCCGATGCAGGGCAGATTCCAGGGCTCAGAGTGCAAGATGGAGGCCTGGCACTGTTTCACCAGGGAAATCACCAGTGTTACTGGTATCCCCTGCACAGGTGAGCAGTGTTGTCACCATTTTGATAACCTGAAAAGGAGAAAGAGGGGAACCTTAGACACCTGGTTCCAGGAAGCTTGAGCTGGGAATGATCCACAAGTGTGTTGGTATGTCTTTCTCTGTCTAACCAATATGCAAGCTGAAGGTCTGCAAAACAGGTATGCATAATGGTGTGCTTTTCTCCCAACAGCTGCAGCTGAGAGGGCTTGCAATGTTGAGTCCCATGCTGGGTGCCTGGCAAGGTTGCACCATGAGCATGGTATGTGCAGATTTATTATGCCAACTGTAGTGCAATAAGCAAGAAAGGGTTAAGCATGTACTGCAGTAAAGTATACACAAGAAAAACTGTATTGTAATAAATGGGCATGTAGAACTGTAGTGCAATAAATGGATAATTAGAGCCGTAGAGCTATAGTGCAATAAATGAACAATAAAAACTGTATTTCAATAAAGCATTAGAAATTCCAATAGCAGTAAGCAAAATGTTGTTCAGCAGGATTGTGTTTTGTCAAAACCATTGCAGTAGAGCTGTATGCATTGATTGTCTATGGTAAGGTTGCTGCAGTCAAGTGTAACACTGTAACAGCTTTATCCAGCAAATCTAATGGTCTGCAAACTGTATTGCTCATCCCATAGTAGTGTTCAATGCTGTCTCCAGGCCAATATCGGTCACAAAATTCTCTCTTCCTCAGACAACAGGTAATAAAGGTATATGGTTGAGGTAGCCCAGTCCATGGGAAGATAGTATGTGTGGACGTCATAGATATTTCAAACCAATAACAAGAAAATGTGTTCACTAGCATTGTTGATTCTAAAGTACAGATTTTTCATATATGCAGTGTGGTTATATTCCAAGCATGTATGTTCTACTATCACTGCAGCCTACTATAACACTGTAATACTACTAGAATGCCAGAGGAATGTCCTGTAATTTGTATGGCTCAATTCATATTATAGTTCCAGATGCTCTGCAGGTAAGTATCAGTCACTCAGCAGTTAGCAGTGACTCGGTAGCTCAGTCTGTTAAATGCTTTGTATGTAGTATATTTTGCCACACACAATCTTTGGATTGAATCCAGTAGTATATAGCACAGGTTTTCAGTATCAATCATGTAATGCTCACATTTTCTCTCTCACCAGGAACACAACAAATATATGGGTGAGGTGGCCCATATTATGAGCAGATAGTGTGTTTAGATTTCACAGAATGTTAACATCAGTACCAAGAATCTGTTCATCAACATTTCTGAGTAGTAAACAAAGCTATGTAATCCCAGTATGGCTCTATCCCTTGCCTGACTGTATTAAGTTGCTGCAGTCAATTATTACATTATTTGCAGATGTCCCCTGCAGTCACACCTATTGGGTTCTATTCCCATGCCTGCCAACTAAGGGATGACAGCTGTCTAGTTTACTTACTGTACACAAACATGCCTGTCAAGTGTCATGATTTCTCTTAATGTAATTAAAACAGACAAATCCATCTGTCACATGATTAGCAGATAAATTATTACATGGAATGCAATGCATTACCAAATCCATTTACAGAACACCTGGGTAGTTATGTAAGTCCACATTATGTGAAACAATTATGTGTAGTGGTGTACCTGCATTTGTTACTACTTGGCCCATACTTACCAATGTTAACAGCTTGAGATGTATGTATGTGCTACATCAGTTATAGGAGCATTGTAGTCACTGTAGTCAAACATGACACTACACACCTGTAGAGTATATATTTCAGTGTATTGAGGGATATAGTCTATAATGTCAGTAATGGAATATTTTTTTCTCTCCCCACCCCTTATCTTCATTTATTTATGACTGTTATTTGTTATTATGATTTAATATTAACATATTTTGTTAAACTAACTATATATTGGAAAACATAGTTGATTATTGTTATGTTTTAATATGATTTTAATATTAACATCTTTGTTAAACTGTTTTGTTGGCCCCTATGATTTACTTTTTACTGGCATACTGTTACCATACTAACTGTTATGTTGCTTAATGTTGTGTTGCACATGTTATACATTAATATGTATTTGGTTGAATAAATATGATGTTCAATTCTGTTAATACTAACATTGGTTTGGTTATTGCTAACTGTAACAAATTGCTATGCCTCATATCCCACAGCATGTCAAGGTAGGCTGGTTCCAGCTAATCCTCTACCTTTCCTCAACCAGCCACGGCACTGGGTCCCAGCACATCTGGGACCCAGACCAGTGGTGCTCCCTCTGCTGTACCTCTATTACCTGTGGCATTGGGTAGTACTGGCCAAGGGGATTGGGCCCAGTCCCCCTCTGGGAAAAGTGATAGAGGGGGTGATGTCTCCCATGAGGAGTTGCCAGACCTGGTGTGCAGGATAGTCCACTGTGGCTATGACCACCACTTGTGCCAGATTGAGGGCATGCTGGCCACCCTGGTGGGGCAGCCTCACCCTGGTGCTCAGCCTCCAGCACAGCAACCTCGGGACAGTTATGCAGCAGTGTTGACAGTCCAATGGGTGGGGATGTGAGTCACACTGTTGCTGTCTGGAGGCACTTGGGACTCGGTTTCCACAACACCCTCCCTATTCAAGCTGTTCACCTCCCTCATGTGTCACACATCACCCCTGTCTGCTGTCTTTTCTGTTTGCAAGTGCATCCTCACCTACCCAACTTACCTCCCTCACATGTATCTATGTCCCTTCCTCAACATTCCACTCTCACCTTAAAAAAAATGAGCACCTGTCACAAAAAAATAGCGTCTCATACATAGCTCTCCATTTCGCAGACATGTTCACTGGACACCACATGATTTGGTCCAATTGGCTTGACAAAGCAGCTATGTTGTCCTCACCCCTCTCTCTGGAGTTTGAGAACCCAAATTCATCTACAAATTCTGTCAAAGTGCACGATTTTTGCTGAACATGAAATGGATAGCTATGGTTCTTTCCTTCACCCTTCCTGCACATCCCTCCCTGCCTTTTACTATTTTTTTCCTTCTGCTTGCCTCCATTTCACCACTTTTCTACCTCCCATTTTTCTTTTCTTTATATTCTTTTTAGTGAGGAGCTACATGACACATCGCCCAGCTATACTAAGGTCAGCTAAATAGAGCTATAATGAGTACATGTGCTTCTAACATTGTAAGACACGTGCAAAATAAACACCGCTGCCATGTTTCGGACATGAACCCATCATACCTGCAGCACACTGTGTTAACCCACCAAATCATGCAACTCTTAATTAAAACAGGTGGTTTAAACAAAACATAGCAATTGCCAATTAGATTCATTAGACATGTTTCAGTGGAGCTGTGTGCTATGCCACACTGCACAAACTGGAATAAAAAGTAATGGAAAAAATGGGAGTGTGCCTTGGACTCTGGTGCAATAGTACACCACTAGACAGCTAAAGACATGATAATGGATGTAACTGAGGCCTGTGATAGCAGGTAAATGTACCCTTTTATCAGCAACATGTAGAAAGTCACCTGCTAAGGCATTCATGGCAAAATACATATTCAACTGGGACTCTGGTGCAGAAATACATCCATATAAAGCCATGTGCATACTGATGGCTGTAGTAAACATATGTCACAGCCTATATGTGTGAATATATATCTTGCAAATACCCCCATGCTAGCAGTTTCGCAGTAACTCAGTCTGTTAAAGGCTTTGTATACAGTACGTTTTGCCACACACAGTCCTGGATTCAAAGCCAGTGTTGTGTTGCATTTCAATTACATTATTGTGAAGACAGCGATTGATGAATGACTCATGCACGCATTATCCACACAAAAGCATTGCAAATTAAATAACTGCTTTTCACTGCTAGAAGTCACAGGCTTGCAGTTAGGGACACACATCACATATCCATATAGCATTACTATATGTCGCCTAGTACTCTGTTATTGATACAGCTGCCTAACATACATACCTTAAACTCATGACATAATTGGAGTGTCAGGGGTACTCTCACCCTGGCTCTGCCTCCATAACAAGACTGGCACATCTGACACACATACACCTACAGCTTGTTGTCCTCCAAAGTGTTCACACTCATTGCCTATGCCTATTACCTGAAGCAGCAGCTACAGCCTATGGTAGACACAGCTCTATGTAAAGGTTTCTGCTACAGACCTACCTTCTGTGATGATATAGTCTCCTCACCTTAGTAATGTCCATCTCAACAGCTAAGAAAGAGTCCCTGCTCTACATGAAGGTCTTATATATTGCACAGTGGTTGCATGTCATTGACTAATGATACAGCTGTTTTGGCTGCAATTAGCATATCAGTCACAGACTGATTTAGTGGCAATTACTTGCTAATGAACATCATGTTAAAATGCAAGCAGCTGGCAATGGGCAGAAATTCTGTATGAGACTTCCCTTACACAAAGCACACCTTTGTGATACAGTAGTAGTAGTATCACATTTCAACAGAGGAGTACTGCACTCCACCAGGTATGTAACTGTTTTTTGTGTATAACAGGATGCAGATGGGAGGATAGACATATGGAGAATAGGGAGTACAACACTAAGCCTGTCATAGACCTGTGGTAATGACATGTCATTGATACCTTGCTGTCTTATGCATACAGGGGATGTACAATATATCAGGGTTTCATTGTCTTTTGTCATTGTGGCACACTGGTGTTGTTGAACATCCCAATATAGTGGTTGTAATAGCACACTGCTTTTTGTCTAGCACTGGTTTTATGACATATTATTGGGTGGCTGACCATAGGGGACACACCACAATGGACTGGAGCATTGTGTGCATGATCATACAGCAGAATCTCTCATGGCACACAGGGAACTACCCCAGTAATGCTACCATCTTGGTGGTATCCACACACGTAGTATGTTGTCACACTGTGGGGTATGACATGTGTGAGCAAGCAGTGGATAGTGACAGCCATGTTGTTCTTTATGTATCTGTACATAGTAGGTATTCATGTATTTGATCCTGTAGTGTGTTTCCCTTTTGATGTGTTTCAGGACTAATGTATCGCAGAAATCATGCCCCCTTCTCAGATCAGAAAATTAACTTATATTTCAAGGAGTATGGTGGCATCATCACATCCTTCTATCCAAGGCATAACGGGGAACAGCAGGCTGCATTGTCTGGGATGTGAATGTGACTGGCCACCAGAACAGGACATATGAGCATGTTTGACACTGTGCTACATACATGGTGAATGCTGCACGATGAAGGGCAGCTGATGTAGCCAGGGATCATGCCATCACTGTTGGATGGCCTGCAGTGGAACGACCACTCACAGCCACTGAGGAATTCCTGGTGAACCTAGGGACACACAACAGCTCCCAGGCATCCATCACACCAAGCATTGTAGAGGTAGATGTCACAGTCCACAGTAGAGGAGCATCCAGGTAAGCTTACTGTGATTCCCATTGCAATGGTGTAGTAGTCATTCTGTCAGGATGCACACACCTTTATGTGGGTGTCAGGTTTATGTGCTGTGGAGGGGTTAGCCCATTTGTACACTCATACTCAGAATGTCAGCAATACATCAAGTAACACAGTAGCTACTGTAGATGTGAGATGTGCACAGGTATTACCTTATTGTGCTGCAGCATGTGGTGGTACTGAAATTACATTACCCTCACCTTTTTACAGGTCTGTCAGGAGTTGTCCAAGGCCATGGTCCTGCTTCTGGTAAGCTTGATACTGTTTTGTTATGGAACATACATATGCTATTAATGGTGAGGGCCAGGATAATACCCTATGTACAG
>NC_056750.1:226547598-226712598 GCF_019279795.1 Protopterus annectens
AATGTTGCCATCAATACATTCTACTAACTACAGACAAGCAACTGTGTGTCAGACTTTACATTCATCAGAATATATGTACCACTGCAATACCTTTACTTTCAGCAAGGTTTATGTGACCAATATTTGCACTCTCTCCCTATGTTTGGGCCTTTGTCCCCCCCAATCTTTTTGGCTTTGTCCAGATTTCTTGCACTAAGAGGTTGTGAGGTATGACATTTTATGAAAACACCAACATACTACTACCTCACATGCAAAAGTGAGTAATCACAGATTAGAACCATCAATACCATCACCCATGCTAGCTTTCCTAGTTCACTGAGTCACACAGTTCGCTAGACAGAGAGGTGTCATACATCGCACAATCAACAGCATACATATGTACATTGTTATCCTGCATGAAGAGAAACATACATTGTGTGAACACTATCTGTGTTACAGCCCTGAGATTGCCTGGTCCACTGCTATATCACAGCTGTTAAAGTGGTTATATGGGTACACTGCTGTGCTGGGGGGGGGGGGGGGACAGCACATGATCAGCTTGGGTAGACAGTAGTTCACATATCATGTGTGCCCACTATTTAACATGTCCCTTGTCTGATGTTGTGAATATTACAACCATGAGGCCTAGTGAAAATTAAGGAACACATACTATTGGACTGGGTATCAGTTGTCCCATGTGGATGTTAACTCTGACCAAATAGCTCACTATATTTTCTTGCATAACAGCAGCAAATCCATACATACAATACCTTATTATAGTAATCCTTAACAACTAGTGTGTAAGTTAGAGACTTATCTTGAGAATGCAGCAGTTGACAGAACTGTAGTTCAGGGCTGACTCTGTGTGATGCAAGTGGCACACAGCCAATACATGGATAGGTACAGGTTGTGTGGATTGCCTGTCATCAGATATTTTATCATATGTTACTGAGTTGGAGTAAGGTGTCAGTCCCTAGGTTGTCAGTGAATGTGCTATGTGTTGCCTCTTAGCTAGTGCCATGTCTTTTACATTTTTATTTATCTTAAAACCAAATAATGGAACTGGATCAACTATTTTAGAGAAATAAAAATGTAAAAGACATCTTATGTTAGGGGTATAAGACACCAAGAAGGGTGGTCTCACAATGTATAGGAACGTTTAATTGTAGACAATGTAGAGTATGTCCTTATGTTATGGAACATAATTTATTTGTACATCCAACAACAAGAAAAGAGTATATTTTCAAAGGTCATGCAGACTGTAGGACACACAATTTGATCTACTTGGCCACCTGCCAGCAAGGTACATCATATTATGTAGGTAAAACTAATTGTATGCTGAAAGACAGGATTTTTAAACATTTATCGGACATACGCTTCCAGAAACAACAAAATGCTTTATATTAACATATAAGCAAACCCTAACCCTGGTTTTAAGTTTATGGTTTTACAGATAGCATACATTAATAAGAGGGGAGGTAACATGGTGAACCTCACTGAGTATAATGAGATGAAGTGGATCATAGAATTAACAGCAGATAGAATGCCTGGCTTAAATGGCATACTACCAATTAAGCTGGTCATAAAAAGGCAGAAGGTACAATATTAAAGGTGAATGGCCAGTGAAATGCTTAAATGTGTGTGTAAAATTGAGTGTTTTATCTGATGAAGGGCTTGACCTGAAAGCGCTTATACATTGGAGCTCTTTGGATTTTATTGTGATTTTATTGAGTTTTATTAAAGTTCTTTGGCCTGGTGGTCTGACTGCTCTTATTTGACTAATATGTAAAACTATGGAAAGAATAATCATGAATATGTTAAATGAAAACATCAGAAACCTTCAGACATAGAACCCAACACAGTTTGGGTATGCCAAGGGCAGATCATGCCTAATCAACCTGTTGGACTTTGAGACGTTCAACAAAGCAACAGATGAGAGCAAAATGGTGCGTACATCCTGTCTTGACCTGGCCAAGACATTTGACACAATATCTTACATGGGAATTGTTGACAAGCTCACTAATTTAGGTATAAGCCCCTGTATCACATGCTGGATAATCAGCTGGCTCACAGATAGAGGAGTCTACATCCACAAAAATCCCAGTCATTAGTTGATTGCTGCAGGGCTCACTGATGGGGACACTCCTGTTTTGCATTTACTTCTCTGCAGTCAAAGCTAAAGGCAAAGGCCTCTACCTGACGAAGTTTTTACATGACTGCAAATTAGGTGCAGTCATTGCATTTCCTAAGATACAAATACACTCTGATAGGGCCTGACACAGATTAATAACTGGTGGCAGGATCACAGACTAAAACTCAATGTCAACAAGTGCATTATAGTAGCTTTCAGAAAGACAGCCACCCTTGCAAATTGCTACATTGATAATACACCCCTAAGAGCAGACTCCATAGTCAGGAATTTGGGAATGCATGCAGACAGCGACTTGGCATTTGACCATCAAGTGTCTACTGAAGTGAGAAAATCATTTTATGTCACATAACTTATAAGCAAGGGTATGGCTTCTAGGTCCAAACATGTCATTGTTCCATTGCACTCTGTCCTCATAAGACCAATCATTGATCGTAATGCCCCCTTTGGTATGTACGTAACTAGACTTATGAAACATCTGGAGCATCTACAGAGGATCCTCACAAAAAGAACACATGGTGTCGAAAATAAATCATGGCCTCCTCAAAACATTGTCCTTATAGTCTGTCTCATACAGGCTTCTGAGACTTGACCTATGCCAGGCCTACAAAAAGCATCCCCTGATTCAGCTTTTGCCCATACTTAAAATGTTTTAAAATACTTAAAATGCTTAACATCTTTACCATTGGTTATAACTATTGATTGTACTTTACTAGGTGGTCAGTATGATTGTCGTTTAATATTCACTGTATGATTTTTCTGATCTTACTTTATTTATCCCATATGTCAATTCTACTATTTATTATCACACTTCATGTAATAATATTATGTAGTTTATTAACTGAACTGTGTATGCTGGAGCTTTTCTCCCCAGGCCTCAGCTGAAAATGAGATTCATGCCCAGTAAACAAATTCCAAGTAATATAAATAAATATATAATATATATATATATATATATATATATATATATATATATATATATATATATATATATATATATATATAATGGACTGGCTGCACATCCACAAAACAGATAGCAAGAGAAACGCATGATGCAGACACCCAAACCTTGCCAGCAACATAAATAAGACATGCTGGAGTGACAGGTATGTATCTCAGAGGCTGCCCCTTCTGTAGAACAGGCTTCCCATCCATGTGAACTGGAGACCTTCCTTGCACTTATTCAAGCAAAACTTGGATCAGTGGATGGGAGCCATAAAGATACCCCTGGTATGTCTCTATTAGAGAGGTGCTTAAGTTATATATGCCCCAACCACAAAGCCAATGGAACCAATATCCATTTAATATTATTGGGTAGCATAGCTAGGCTTAATAAGGCCCTTTATGGTCATTAGTCTAGTATTCTACTATGATACTAAGTCTACTAATAGCTGTGCATGGCTTAGATAATGCACTTGACCTAAATGCACATTCATTGATGGAAGAGTCTGCAGTTGGAGAGTTACCCTTGCCCTGAGGGGCAGTGACATCAAAGCCAATTATATTATGTCCAGAAGTACAAGAAGCAAAGCCCTTGCATGATGGCTTGGGGGCTGGGCACTGATTCGTATGGAAAAATAGTCTATTTTGAAAAGAAGAGTGGTTGCTTTATTTTTAACTGATTATACTATGGGCAGGTCAGACGTTAAATTCTGACAGACTAAAGCTACTAATTTATGGAGTCATAACAAACATATACTTTTGACTGCTTATTTATTTATTTGTTTGTTTGATTCATTGTTTGTTTTTATTAATCTGTTTACCAGGTAAGTCCACTAGACATAAATATCTTTTTCTGGGGTGATTCTAAATTGCGTATTCACAAACACTAAGCAAACTGAGGTGGAAACAATCAATCCCTTTACCCTGGACTACAGAAACACAGCTTACCCTTAACATAAGTAAAATCACCCATAAGTCTTATAATGTGTATTATGCTAACTCCACATGCACAGTAAAATAACTGCAGTGAAAGAGCTATAAACTGAAGTATTAGCAAGTACGCATTATAATTTTTGCAAGGCTATTATTAAAAAAAAGCTGAATGGACTAATGCACTAATGGTATAAGAGATTTTAAATTAAATGACTCTGACATCACTTAAGTCAATGATACATGTGTGACAATCCATTATAAGTGTGACTGCACTTAATTGACATTTTGCTTATGTATGTCAGAAAGAGTCCGGTTGATTATGCATCACTTCATGCTACTGGGAAGTTTAAAGTTTATCTTTTTTTTTTTTCTTGTCTTTCAATAGAATATATTTAGAGATGCTTAAGGTACACTGTCCAATTCCATATATAGATTCTAGAGGTGGAGACATTTTTGTTAGGGAGTCTACTACACGCAAAGTACTGCTTTCAAATATTTTTAGTATTTCACTATTCAAAAGTGATTTCTCCCCTGGGGGAGAAGAAATTTGCCTTAGTACCTTACTATAAGATGAGAACAGCATTTGTTCATAGTGCTGCCCTTTATTAAAGTGTTATAGAAAGCTGTTTCCCTGCAGCTCAAATAACAACTTTTCAGGATTGGGCACATTTCCTGGGAGCATCATAGTCATAGCATGGAGCTAGCAATGACATCTATGCTTCATTCCATCTAATAATCTTACTATAATAGGGTGGGAGGTTGGCATAATGGTTAACGTGTTTATCTTATAGGGTGCAGGATTTGAGTCTCACATGGGATAATTGGCTAGGCTTAAAATGGTCTATAAGGGCAGTTAGCCTAGTACTAAACTATGAACCTATGAACCTATAATAGTGGATTTGGTATAGCATTATTTGTTACTTCTAGGACATAGTCATTTCAGCTATGAAGTTTTAGGCAAAGGCTTTGACTGATTAGATGGTGCTTATCCCTTTGAAAGCTTGAGTTCTGAAAAGCTCAAAGTCTACAAGATTGAGCCTAAATGGTTGAATCTTGCATGCTTGAACTGGCAAAAAGAAATGAACAGTGTTTCTCTTTATCAGAAGTTGCCTTTAATACATGACCTACATGGACAGACTAAAGGCCCTGTCACTGTACTCTGTATCTCATAGGCTGCTGTGAGGTGACTTGTGCCAGGCCTACAGAGCAGTCTCAGACCCTGCTGTAATGGAAATGCTGCACATCTACAAGTCAAATGGAACAAGATTCACTCACTCAAGGGATCTTAACCTAGCCTGCACCATTAACAGGACATGCTGGAGAGACAGAGATGTCTCACAGAGATTGCCACTCCTCTGGAGCAAACTCCCAATTCACATCGAACAGAGCTCCTCAATGACCCTATTTAAGTGTAACTTAGACAACTGAATGGGAGACCATAAATTTACTCCGGGGGTGTCACCTATGTGCCTCTTGGATAAAGGCAGTTGGTGATAATCATAGACTCACGCTGCAAATATAGACCATGCAACTTGGTCAATAAGGAAACAAGCGTCTAACACAGCTAGGCTAAAAAAGGCTATAGGGCCAATAGTCTAGTAACCTTATATGAACCTATGAACTGTGCTTTATCACGGCAGAGTGGAGATTGGGGTATTTATCCTTTCTTCACTGTGGTGTGATCTCAGAGTTGGAATATATAAGTAACAGGAGGTGTGCCCCCCTGCAAAAACAAGTTTTTTTTTTGGGGGGGGGGCTGTTGCTTGTTTGTTTTTCAAGCTTACAAGGAATTTGGGAATTTGGGTTTGATTTTGTAAGCTTTAAGATTTTGGGCTTTTGATATTTTAATATAGAACTGCATATCCAGAACTTAAAATGGCTACTTATTAAACTATTCTTTGAGGTTTGTCAACCTCTGATTGAGATATATATATATATATATATATATATATATATATATATATATATATATATATATATATATAAGCATAGTGCTGCATATAGGGTGTAGCTCTCATGGTGTAGCATGCAGGGGGTTGTCTCCACAATAACAATGTGGTAAAAATTTCAGTCACCTCTTAAATAATTGCTATTCTTGATTGGTCTAAGGCTTTTTGGTGTTGTTAATCATGGGGCAATCTTTACTACTCACAGAGAGGTATTTATTGGACCTCAATCACTAAGATATGACCATATGCCCTGTTCCTAGCAAGTTTACTTAAGAGTTAAGCACTCTGATGTCTTCTTAGTCATTTTTAGATCACAGCCACCCAAATAGTTTTATCCTTCAGCTTTGATGATGCACGTTTTTCAGTACAAGCACCTTTGATATGTATGCATGTATTTTGAATATAAATATCGCTATTCCTACACACAGCTGCTTTAGTCATGTACAGGTGTAGGACACATTTATGATAACAGCCCTATTCATTGTAGGACTCACGACTGGTCTAGATACAACAACGATAACCAGTTCTTGATTCAGAATGGATGTCTTTCTACATATAAATCTGTTGAGCATTTTCCTTTCATCTAAATGTGTTAGACAACATCTGAGTGCTTCTAACTTCGGAACATATTGCCAGTTGTCTGAGCTCTCATGAGGCAGTTTACTCACTGGTTAGTGTTTTAATTGGGGAGTTCCCTCATCAGCCTGGTCCATTTGATTTGCTGTTATCCTTTCCTCATTTGTGGGATCTGAGCCCTTGGTATACCCCTGCTAGTGTTTTCCTGAGTCTCTCTATTGATCTACTTCCATATTCCTTTATGCTGTGATTGACAATTAACTCACTGGCTAGTGCACACATCATCCACCATGTCCTAGGTCAGGCCTCCAGTTCAGTTATTCAGGTTAGGGTATATCTGCAGTCAGCTCATGATTAGCTTAAGGTATTGTAAATGTATCACTACTCTTTAATTAATTACAGGGTTATTGGTTTTGTGGCTCGTTCACGCTGAAGCATATTGATGTCTATAAATGTAGATGAAAAGTGCTTCGCCGAATAGCGATTTTGCTTTTGCTCCATATTGCTCATATCTTGTTAAATGTTTGAGGAAACACAAAATCTTGCTAATGACATTTTTTACAGAGGAGTAAGACTTTCTGAACCCATCATGTGGGGGGGGGGGGGGTTCTACTTCCTCATACTCCATGACCTTAGCAGCTCTGAGGATGCAATTGCATGACATCTTGGCAAAGAGGGAATACTTGTAAATGTAAATCATTCAAGAAACCTTACAAAATAAGTTTAATATTAATATTTCATTTGCGGTCATATTTTGACCTTCCAGTTCCAAGCACATTTTTTTCTGTTATTGCAAGTATCCGCCATCAGTTCTATCCAGGAATCACTTCTCAATGTATACACCCATTTCTCTCTGACTTCTGTCAAACCCATCCCTTCAGACCATGGCCCCATAGTTTGTGAGTGAGGAAATTGTGGGTGTTAGGAGAAGGAGCGAGAGGAGATCAGGGCATTATGGAACGGCACTGTACTGAAAAGTATGGATGGTTTGGGATTAACAAGAGAAAAAAGAGCACCAGCAGAGTGGCTCCATATTACATCATGCATATCACTGCACATGGCTTCAGTTCCAGCCCTCCCAATGTCAAACGAATGCCAGTGTGCGATTGTAGCATTGCCTGTTGGTCCACCAAGATGTGACCAATTCATAGGCAGGGAGCTATATATCCTCCCTCCCAGCATGGCAGAGGTTGTCCATGGGACAGTCAGGGATTTATCCTATGATGCCAAAGAGGTGGGGATCCAGATACATTTTTGTTGCTGTTTTGTTTACTAATCTGCGCCTTTTTTCTTTACTTATTTATTTGTTAACTTTATAGATATACTAGTCTAATGACTTTTTTCAGCAACTACTTGTCTAAGTACACAAGAACTGCAAAAAATCAAGCATGTTGTATATAGTAATAATAATAATGCCACTAACTGACTTCCAGTATGCAGTTGATCAAGAAGGTCTTATCACCCTGCTGCTCCACCTCCTAGGACTGCAAAAGTCTTATTTTTGTGGTTTATCCAGTCATTCTGCCAGTAAAACCTGCAGAAGTGATTTGTAAATGAGAGTATCTTTTGCAAGACAAAGTAAGGGAAATGAAAGAAAAGGCAGAAGGTTAAAAAAGCCTTCACCATCCACAGTGAAGTCAATGAAATGAGGTTTTGAAAATGAAAGTAGCAGCTTCAGATGTGAGAATGGAACGTTCGGAAGCAACAACCGTAGACCATGAAAATGAAGACAATAAAAAATATTGCAATAAGTCGAATAATGTAAAATATGGAAGGGAGGCACTTAAGAAATATATAAGGAAATGTTTAGTAGAATGGACATGATTACCACTAGAACAGATTTATTTAGAGAAGGCCCAGAGGAGAGAATGAAGATCATTAAGAGGACAAAGCAGCAATCCCAGGTTAATAGTGTTTCATTTTCAGACTTAAAAATTAAAAGAAAAGGTTTTAGCTAGACTATGGATACAGAGGCCAAATGCAAGTGTGGTGAGAGGGGGGTATACAGCATTTATACCTAAGAAGAGATAATGTAAAAAAGGACTATGTATATGTATATATATATATATATATATATATATATATATATATATATATATATATATATATATATATATATATACATATATGGAAACACTTTATATGCTCGAAATCCTGAAATATCAAATTTCAAAATCTCGAGCCCATATAGTGGAAAGGCTAAAACATCGAACACCCAGAAGCGCGAAATTCAAAATCTCGCATTTCAGAGATTTTGAATTAGCGGTTCTGCTGTTGTGCTGTGTTCATGGATTGAGGTAAGTGTTTATGTTTTAAGGGTTTTGGGTAGGGCCTGTAGTTTGTATTAGTGTGTTTTGTTACTGTGGTGTGTGTATGCGAGGGGGTGTAACTTGTATCGTGTGTTTGTGTATGTAGTGCAACCTTGGAGTTAATATATTTAAGTGGGGGGGTTGGGTGGGGGCGCAGCTTATACAAAGGATTGGGTTGTGTATTTGTTTGTGGGGAGGAAAGTGTGTGTATGTGTATGTGTAGTAGTCGTGATTTTGAATTTCACACTTCTGGGTGTTTGATGTTTTAGCCTTTCCACTTTATGGGCTCCAGATTCTGAGATTCGATATTTCAGGATTTCGAGCATATAAAGTGAATCTATATATATATATATATATATATATATATATATATATATATATATATATATATATATCTATATATATATCTATATATATATATTTAAGAAGCGATGGCAGCACTTAGAAATATGTTAGCACCAGCAGCTAATGAAGCCAGATGACAGGTAGTGTCTTCGTGATGAATGAGCAACAGATTCCTAGACGAAGAAGAGGAGATGGAGGAGAAGGAGGGTTCTCAAGGAAGCTTTTCCTGTTATTCAAGAAATATAACATGCTCAGAGAGCAACAGGTCACATACCTCTCAACCTGTAGGGCATATCTGGACAAAGCCAAAAGTAGTGGGGAAATGTCCAAAATAGGGCCAGTTTTTAAGTATCGTGGTTATTAACTTTGAAAATGTATGGAATAACATGTTTGGCATTAGCATACATTTTCTGAATGGTATAAAGTCTGAAAGTCAAATTTCTGTAATTATTTAGTGACATCAGTCCTCAGTGATTTGCCAGAAAACTACAAATTTTATGAGGAACAGACCAAAAATACGAGGAAAAATCTGGACATTCTGAAAAAAATTATGCAGGAATGACAGAAAAATGGAGATGAGGGAGTAATGCTGCAGTGAAGTTGTCTGTTGACTCAGCCAAGACAACATTTAATTGTTTTTCTTCATTTATTTGTGCAGATAATTAATAATGTAATAAACTATAACTCAAAAAGGAACAGAGATGTGCCAATACATAAACCTGAATTACTGGAAATGACTTCTTCAGATATGAGCACTTCTATGTCAATCTATGTATAACTTTCCACAGACTATAATTCTCAACTGTCATCTTACTAATGTCATGCAATATTAGTTATATCTGGCATGTAATAGCCGATCAAATTGCCACGTAAAATATTGTTTTATTTTTCTGAAAATAATTTTCCTTCCTATATAAAGTTTAATTTACTGTTTACTACTAATATTTCAGTCCCAGTCCACTGTGATTCTATTACTAAGCTGATAAGTTACCTTATATGTAATGCTTTTCTTCTTCAGTAATGTTATAACAAAATCTCCAGATTTGCAGTAACTATAAGGTTTTTCAGTTAGCTGGTTGTTTAACTGTGTTGCTTAGTGATCTGTAGCACACAGGTGGCCCTATGCTTTTCAGAAACTTATTCTAATAAATTCACATCAATAATATGTGTGACATTTGAGTAACTTACTGATGGATGAAAATTAAATTCTCGAATATCATTTGCCTGAAACCCAACCTACAGAGGATCAGAGCTCCTCCACTGGAAATCACAGTTAAGCTGTACCAGCAGGGATGCCCTTTTCAGGGAAAATTTCCTCTTTCTTTAAGTTGGTGCAACAGTGGAGTTGTTAAATATTAAATTTGGGGGTATAAGGGGCGGGTTCCTAATACGTTATCGATGTTCTGAAACTTCCAACACCATAAGGTCGAACCCTTATGCTTGAAGAGTCAGAACTTCAATAACAGTAAAAAAAAACAAAAACAAAAAATAATAAATAAAGCAAGCCCCCCTGCACCCCCCACACACACTCCTCTCTTTAAATATACCAACTCCAAAATCACACTACAGTGGGGTAATGGGAAATCTTTCCTTTCCGCACTGTATTGCGATCTCGGAGTGGATATATTTAAAGAGCGGGGGGTGTGGGCATGCAGGGGGGCTTGCCCCCCCACTTGCAACAGTTAGGTAGGTTTTAGGTTATTTATTTATTTATTTATTTACGTTCAAATTCTTGAAACTTCAAACATCTGAGTTCAATGTTCTCAGGTTTGAACTTTCAAGGATTTGACAATGTAATAGGAACCTGTAAGGGGCTTGTCCTGACATTGTGTGCTTAGGTTACTTGTCCCTCTGTAAAGGTATTTTACATTTTTTTTTGTTGGCCATTTATTTTCAGGGGATTCAGGTTGGGGATTCCTATTCTCAGCATATCGAACTTCATCTGATCATAGTGGAAGCATGTCATTCGTATTATATAAGTTTGCACTTTTTTATTTTTCCCTTTTATACTAATACATAGGCATTTTCATTTCTTTAGCATTTGACTAAGAAGGAATTCTACAAAAACAGTGTGGAAAGTTATCTTAAACCATGCTCAGTACTCAGAATCCTGCTTAGCATAACCCCTGTCCAGTAGCTCTAAAATTAGAAAAACAATGCAGTGGCAGAGGCTTTGTACAATTATTATCAACATTAGAAACACCCAAAGCAATTTATAAAGTTTTCCTGTGAGTGTTTATGCAGTTAACCTTTGGCAGCCTATGAAAAGGTTTCACATTTCCTTGGAATATTATTAAGACAATGACTCTGTTTACTGTAAGGCATGAACGAAAGAGAGTTTTGTATCCTTTCTGTACATTTTTCACTAAGACATAATGAGTAATATAAGCCGCCTTTATTTTCCCTGCTACAAAAATGAGATTTTCTTTAATCATTTATTCATTACATCTATGCATCATTTGTAAATGTACACACATGCAATACAGTCTTACAATAATTAAACAATTTCTAAAGGGAAAGATGGTTACTGGTGCTCCATCAGTATACTTTGCATGCAATGTTGAGTTAGAACAGTGATTTCAAACATTATTCAAATGTAACTTCTCTTTCAAAGGTATGTTCACTAAATTCACCTCTTCGGTTTTTAATATCACACATAATTTAGAAAATCTGAGACATAAAATATTTACAAACTAGGAATACCTGATAAACGTAAAAATAAATAAAAGGCAAAATTTGTTTCATGAACCTTGTCCAGTAGTAGTCCACATCGGTCTTGCATCAAGCAAATATTGGCCTTTGAATAGAATACTTTCAGGAGGCCATAATTAAAATTTTCAGTTCCTTCATTTCATCCTTCCAGTTTAGGCAAACACCCATGATGGAATTCATAGAGAAGTACAGCACACTTGCATAGAACCACATGGTATGTAGCAGATAGCATGATGTGGCCCAGAGCTTATCAGACATGTAGTAAGTACAGTGCAGCACCAACATATAGACCAAAGAGCTGCACTGTGAATCAGAAAGGCCATGCAACAGGATGAAGAGGCACTAAACTGGCATAAGGGATCAGTACCATGACAGAGGGGTGCATGACCAACACGGCAGATGCCATCATGAAGGTAGGACAGTGTGGTATAGTTTACATGTTCACATGCACAGTGAAGCACTACATAGCTAGCACTCTAGAAAATCTAAACAGGGTCAGCACAGAAAAGATGGGAAGTGGTAACCCAGTTCACCACTGATATCAGAAGGAATTGGGTGAGATAAGAACATAGGAATTGGGAATATAATAAGCAAAAAAAAGTACAGAAGGGTGAATATAAGGCATGCTAGATGGGGAAGAAAAAGCAATAATTTTCTGTGGGCTAGAGAGCACCATTGTCAGTACATGATGAAGAAGGGTTGGTGGGACAGGTAGAGAGGAAAAGTTGGGGGAGAGAAAACGGAGAAAGAAATGCAGCAGGTGTAGACAAACATAAAACATAGACAAAGATGGACAGGGATGATATACACACAAAAGGTAGGAATGATAGAGGATGATCGCAGGCTAACATAGGGTGGATACCTGGTAATGGAGAAGATTGGAAACAATGAAATTACAAGGGATGAGGTTAATAGGAAGGGGACAGTGGAATGGGATAGGGTAGGGTGCATGGTCACATGCCAGATCTGCCCACAACACTTCTGCTGGCTCTGTAGTCAAGGCCTACTAGTCAAATGATCAAACAAGGTGTACCAAAAGGTGTCCCACAGTCATACCTCTCAACCACTTTGTACAAGAAATCTGGACAATTGCAATAATAATGGGGGTAAAAGGCACAATAATAGGAAAAGATTATAAATATTGCTCTTATAAACTTAGAAAGTTGCTAGAATAATATGTTTTGCATTTTTAGAAGTCTGAAACTCAAATGTCTGTCTTTATTCAGTGACTTCAATTTGAAATTATTTTACAGAAAACCACAAATTTTATAAAGAAACAGACTAAAAATATAAGGCAAAAATCTGGACATTCTGTGAAAACCTAGACAGTTGAGAGATATAGCCACAATGCTGAGGAGGACATTCATAACTGATTCTGGGAGATGATGGGAGACCCATCTTGGACACTGTCAGATAAGTGTACACCAACCTCCTGAAAACAGGCCACAGAGGCTACCTGTGATCCCTCTAGGTCACCTAAAGCAGAGTGACCTCCAATCCTTTACAAGAAGCAGATCTAGCAACTAATGGCAACTCAGAGCCAGATGCATCAGCACAACAACTGGACCAGCAACAGAATGAGAAAAAGAGAGCACATTATTGTACACACACACACACACACACACACACACACACACACACACACACACACACACACACATATACACACACACACACACATATACAAGTACACACACACACACACACACACACACACACACACACACACACACACACACACACACACACACACACACACACACACACACACACACACACACACACACACAAATAGACACATGCACACAACACACACTACACACACATCACACACACACACACAGAAATTCACACAGCATACATCACACACAACACATCACAGACACACACACACACACACACACAGAAATTCACACATACACATACACATATTCACACAGCACACATCACAGACAAGACATCACACACACACACACACACACACACACACACACACACACACACACACACACAGTGAAGTGCCACGCACAGTATAACAGGGAGTTGTTTTTGCCTCTTGTAACATCCTGCAATGTTCCGCTGTCACCCTTGACCACGGTAAAACAAAGTATTCACACCTCAGTACACAGGTATACCAAACAATATAATAAAAATGCTAACAATGTATGTCTGTTTCTCTTTCCTTGACCTCTGCCTATCACATTTACAGCTGATCAGAGTGGCATTACTGTAAGTCACTGTACTGATGTACTGCTCACCATATTGCAAGATGCCTGTGGTACTACTCACCATCCCAGTAAACTTATACCAGGCATCAACTTCCTCAGCAAGCATCCAGAAAAGTCATTGTGCAGGAAGAGCAAGGACAACTTGTATTTAATAGTAGAGCAAACAGAATTTGTGCATTTTTACAACACATGTGGAAGCCATAGCAACTACAGAGGCTCAGTCCACAAAGAAAATGCCAGCCCTGTGAGCACAGACACATTCAGACATCATGTGACATACATCATAGTGCAGCAACAGATCATTACCAAGCCATAATAGTGCAGAGCCACTGAACTATTGATCCACCCAGGGTATGTACATGAGCTTATAGCTTCTATGTTTCCTTAGAGCCATACCATGTGTGGTTTTACCCAGCTATGGTGGGTAACACATTGCATTCTGGATGTTAGTCTGGCATATAAGCACTAAACTGAATTATTAGCATACCTGCCTCAATGCAAGGCACTTATTAAAATGACAAACACGAACACCATTTTGCATGAGAACTCAGAGATAAAAATCACTGGAATTCAGGCCTTCATATAGTAACTCTCTGGAACTGGTTATGGAAATATTGAAGGCAGAAGACTCAGATGATAATATACCCCAGTAGTATAACCAATACAAGTGTAATGTGTGAGTGGGAAAGCAACACAATGATAAGACAGCATCATATCCAGCTGTAGTGGTGATGGTGCAAACCATGGACACTGGACACCTACAGCAGGGCAGATCATGACACAAGGGGCATGAAATTCCCTGCATATAGGGGTGGGCATGACAAAACACTGTAGGGGAAAGACAGTAACAAAGTGCGGATACTACTATGTCGGACCAATATGCTGATGCAAGAAGAGGTGTTGGGAACTCATAATCATACAAGCAGAATGTACATATGGGATTATGCACAGCAATATAGCTACCTGTTTAGTTGCTGGGGAATAGTGGTTTGGATAAGTAACCATGTAGATGACTTTCACAGACTGCCTGACACACCCAGTCACTGACAAGTGTAAACCACAGGTGTACACACTGCAATATAGCATTGCTATCAAAGTGACATGTGTAATCCACAGGTGTATACACTGTTATGCAGCATCACTACAAAGTGACATGTGTAACCCATAGGTGTACACACTGTGATGCAGCATCACTATCGAAGTGACATGTGTAACCCACACGTGTACAGACTATGATGTAACATTGCTATCAAAGAGACATGTGCAACCCACAGGTGTACACACTGTGATACAGCATCAGTATCAAAGTGACATGTGTGACCCACAGGCATACAAACTGAGATGCAGCATCGCTATCAAAGTGATATGTGTAACTCACAGGTGTACACACTGAGATGCACCATCAGTATCAAAGTTATGTGTAACCCATAGGTGTATGCACTGGGATGCAGCACCACTATCAAAGTGATACGTGTAGCCCACAGGCGTACACACACTGTGATGCAGCATCACTATCAAAGTGACATGTGTAACCCACAGGTGTACACACTGCTATGCAGCATTGCTATCAAAGGTATTCACATTGACTGCGGTTTGGTCACATATATATTGCTGAAAACACTTTTGGTGACCATTGAAGTTGAATGTTTCAGACATTGTACAGCCTCAGAGTTGGTATATATAAGATGGGAGTGCAGGGTCTCCCCCACATGGGTGGTGCCCTTGCAAAAAATATTTTTGTAAAACTTCCCAAAAGGCGTTCTCAGCAATGTATTTTTGATTGAATGACTTTCACTGTAAAGGCCTTTGATTCAATGACAAGTATCCTACACATCCTGAAATTGGCTTCTGAAAGAGGCAACATCTTGAAATGTTCACCAAGTAGAAGAATGAGATCTTACTGCAGGCATTTCACAATGCTGGCAAAGCCACTGTGGACAAGATGTAGTAGGACCAATAATTGCAGGGAGGGCTGCAGGACACAATTGTTATGGGTGGTTGTAACAAAAGTCTGCTACAGGTATAGTGATGGGTAACCATTATTATATTCTATGGAAAGGACAAGGCACAGAACATTGCCATTGACCTGTCCCACTGTCCGACCAGTAAAGAAATGACTCAAAGAGATGGTGGGGTTTGTGCTGTCCCAGTCTGGAAACTGGGAGCAGACTCATATATCTGGTGATGACCAAGAAATGGAAGCTTTGCTAGCAATGAAGTGTCAGTAAAGGATGCACCAGGTAAGTGCTACCCACTAATAATCTGCATAGCACAGTGCGCTGCCTATGACTATACTGATTCACTAAAGACTTTCTGTATATCTCTCCTTTTAGGTATCTCTGGGTTGTAACTGCAGTAGCCCAAACATTATGTTATGCATGTTTCCATAAGCTATAGATATGTAGAACTGCCTACCCCTCTAAATGTCACAGAAGTGTATAGGCATACGTCCAAATGCTGCCAAAACTATCAAGTTTCCATCTTTTCATAGGTTCCACTGGTGGAGGGATCAGCTGAATAGGACAGCACATGCCCAAAGTTAGCAGATGAGGATGGACATGTGCACACAGCACAGTCCAGTGAGACAGTGGCACTGTGTCCAACACTACAATCAGCAGACTCACCATATAATCAACATCACAGGCCCCTATTAAGGTGCAAAGTGAGCCCATAACATTACATGTGCAAAGCATTCCTCCTGTAACTTGCCCTATGCCTAGGCTCCTCATGAGTCTCCAGTCCACACTGCCTCTAACATGTGCACACCTACCACAGCAGAGAAGCAGGGGTGGGGGAAGTTACATTCCCATTGTGACTTCAGATTAGACTCTGATATGGGTATAACACACAACATAAATCAATGGCTGTGCAATATAGTAATGTGGACACAGACAGGTTCTACTGATGGCATTGTTGAGATTGTGAATGTGCTGTGTGGCTAGTGTGATGACATGCAACAGCTGCATAGTGGTAGATCATATAGGGATAAGGAGCTAATGTTGCTTATGAAGTCTCTGGTTGTAAGTGTGGTTTACACTGATGCTTTGATGCAGCACATGGTAACTGCTCTACAGTCTGTTACTGCCTGCCATGCAGTATATGGACACAGGAAACTTCACATGTGAGTATCTGGGCATATGCAACACCCACATCCATAGCACAGAGTGCTGCTGGTATATTTTCACAGTCAGTTTTAGCTATATTGTCTACCATACCACTGTGTAAGCAGTGTCATGGTCAATGGGCAGTAGCATTTCTTGGGAGTCAACATCTGAGACCTCTCACTTGCCTGCCTGCCTGCACACAAACATTTCACAGTTGAAAACATGTTTTATCATCTGAGAGTACGTGAAGTGCCACATCTTCTCATGGACATTGAGCGGATTCTGGATGATGAAGGTGTTAGCTCCCCCGTGAGATGCCCTATCAAGTTGATCCTGTTGTTCTACTCCTTTCTCTGATGCAGACCAAACTGAACACAAAGACTGCAAACTGTCAAAGTGGGCATTGCCATGTTTAGGACATGGCAATTTAGATCTACTACTCTGCACAATTTGTTCACAGAATAAGTAACTACTAAATTTGTAATTCATGACCTCACCATGTACCTAAGTGTTGCTGTCAGCTGTCAGTTTACCCCCCCCATTCATCTGTGCAAGTGATGAAGACTCTGCCCTGCTCATTCCTAAACCTGCATGGGTAAATTCATGTCAGATATACAGCATGGCTAGTCCATGTGCTGTAGTGCATCACCTAGATGTGACAAAGCATGCATCATTTCATTCTTTGATGTCTCTGTCATGGCCCACAGGTGTGGACCAGACACTGCCTCGTTGTCAGTGCCATGATAAATTTTGTCCATCTCTGCTGCAAACATGGTACTGCCACTGCATCTTCATCCCCCAAATCTATAGCCTGCCCTTCCACTGCTGGTCCTACTGCTCTTGGTGAGCCCTGCATAGATATAATATGGCACACACTGCAAAGATTTTACCACAGGTATCTAATACATACTGCATCACCCCATCTAATGTGGCAAAGCTATGTAAGCATCTTTTCAACTGTCCAAACATACAATAAATGAATGAATGAAATTATATGTTTCTGCATGGGTACTACTGTGTGTCATCTCCACACTGGCCTGCAGATTATGAATGAAGGTTATCATCCACAGCTCCAAAGCATGTCTGGCATCACTTAGAACACACAGTAATTGCACCATTATATGCACACTCTTCCCTGCTGGCATGATATATCAATATACTCTCTGTGCAGCCTACCTGTGGGTACTTCTATGAACTGCATTACTCTGGACGGAACTCTGTGTAAGGAACCAGGGAAGTAGAGCCATTAAGGCCTGGATATTTATCTGCATTCAATTTAATGATCCATCTCTGTTCACAGCTTTCAGTAAAATTTTCTATATCCCCTCCTCTAATGTTTTTGTGTATGCGCTGTAACACAAAGAACTTAAAAGAATGTGAATTATCTGTATTAATAATATGCTGGGCGAGTGCATTAGTGGGTTTCTTATTTTTGACATCACGAAGATGTTCTAGAATTCTGTCTTTAAGAAATCTATTCATTTTACCTACATAAAACACTGGGCTTTTCTGACAAAAGCAATAATAGACAACATCAGTGCTCTTGCAATCAGCATAAGTATTAAGCTGTAACTGAAAATGCTTGGTGGGGTGGACATAGGTATTTATACTGCAAATATAGGGGCAGGCAGTGCATGACCTGCAAGGAAAAGTGCCAGGTGTTCAAAAGTTTTTAGATATGTGAACTATCTTTCAGGGACATAGGTGAGCATGATTCTAATGACTATTACTTTAGTAATCTCACTCCTAACGAACAAAGAGCCTTACAAGAGTTAAAGAATTTGCAGTCATTGGTTATTAAACAGGCTGATAAAGGAGAAGGCATTGTTTTATTAGATAAACTATTGTATCTACAACAAATGTATAAACTTTTACTTAACACTGAAACTTATAAATCAGTCTCTAAAATTATGGTCAATGCTATTATTGATAAAGTGTAATTTCTTATGTTTGATCTTCTTATTACTGGATTGATAGACGAACCATTATTTAAGTATTTTAATGTTCTCAAACCCACTATACCTAGAATTTATGGTTTACCTAAGGTACATAAAGACCTGGCCTCACCACCAATGTGTCCCATAGTGTCAGGGGCTGGGTGGTGTACCGAGCCCCTATCCATCTTTGTTGAAGGTACAATACATGGATTATTAGAGAATTGTCATACCATTCTAAGAGATACTAAAATGTTCCTTGAAAGGTTACATAACAGGATGGACACTATTACCAATGACACTGATTTTGTATTGGTTACAATGGACACTGAGTCATTCTTTACCAGTATCCCTAATACTTGGGGTATTGAAATGGTTAGAAATTTCCTGTCAACAAATAGATGTTTTTCAAATATAAATCCCAAAACAATGCTCGATGCCAACGTGATCCAACCAAAGGAAATAAACAAGTAGCAATCAGCAAAAAACCTTCAGAAGAATACTGCTATGTATTAAAACTGTTTATTAAAAACAAAACAAAAGCCAGTATATCCAAGTGATTAGCGCTTTCGGGTGTTAACCCTTCATCAGTTCATCATCAATTGTGATTTGTGTTACTTGTATTTTATCTGATGAAGGGTTAACACCCTAAAGCGCTAATCACTTGGATATACTGGCTTTTGTTTTGGTTTTAATAAACAGTTTTAATACATAGCAGTATTCTTCTGAAGGTTTTTTGCTGATGTTTTTCAAATAGTAAGATACAACTTATATGCAGTCTCTTAGAAATTATATTAGAGAATAATGTTGTTATTTTTGAAGAGAAATTTTTCTTGCAACAGATTAGCGTGGCTATGGGCACTCCTTGTGCAAATAGCTACGCCAACCTTGCACTAGTCTGCTGGGAAGAAACACATATACTCTCCGGTTTGAATCCTTTCTTACATCAAGTGTTATGGTATGTACGTTTTGTGGATGATGTTTTTATTTTATGGAATGGCGATGGTTTAGATTTTGCATCCTTTGTTGATTATCTGCATACCACCACTGACTTTTTAAAATTCACATACCGGCTATCTGCAGCTGAGATAGATTTTATTGATGTACATCTAGCTAAAGCTGAATTTAACTGCTTCAAGAGTAGCATCTTCCACAAACCAACCAGGAAGAACACATACCTGCACAAAACTAGTATGCATCCCAGGCACATCCCGAGAAATGTATTAAAAGGGCAAGTTTATAGGACATTAAGATTACATGATGATGATGAGGATGCATTACTAGCATTAAATAATTTAAAATTTGAGTTTATAGCTAGAGGATACCAACCTGATGAAATTGATAAAACTATATCTGATGCATGGCATATTAGATCAACTAAATGTAGACCTTATTTTAACAACCACGAGGTAGTTCCATGTAATAATCCATCTAACATAAACTCTAGGCCACATAATGAATTTAGAGTAGTGTTACAGTTTGCGAGTGACGTCAACCAATATGTTGACGTAATTAAGAAACATTGGCACCTATTACAAGAGGTACCACGGTTGCAGGTTATTACCTGTAAAGATTCACTATTCAGTTTCAAGAACAATATGTCACTCAAGAAGCAGTTATGTAACAAGGATGTGCCTAAGAAAGCCATCCCTCTTCACGTCAGGGCACTTTTCCTTGCAGGTCATGCAGTGCCTGCCCCTATATTTACAGTATAAATACCTATGTCCACCCCACCAAGCATTTTCAGTTACAGCTTAATACTTTTGCTGATTGCAAGAGCACTGATGTTGTCTATTATTGTTTTTGTCAGATTGAGTCAATGGTTCCATCTGTATATAAGCAATGGAGTGTTTTATTTTGTAGGCAAAACAAATAGATTTCTTAAAGACAGAATTCTAAAACATCATTGTGATGTCAAAAATAAGAAACCCACTAATGCACTCGCCCAGCAAATTATTAATACAGATAATGCACATTCTTTTAAGTTCTTTGTGTTACAGCGCATACACAAAAACATTAGAGGAGGGGATATAGAAAATTTTACTGAAAGCTGTGAACAGAGATGGATCATTAAATTGAATACAAATAAATATCCAGGCCTTAATGGCTCTACTTCCCTGGTTCCTTTCTTGAAAGCAAGACGCCTCAAACATGTTTAATTTTAGGCACCTCATACACCCATTACACTTTTATTTATATTTATTCACATTTTAGAGACATAGACTATTTTTAGTTATACATACATATTGTAGATAGATTTTATGACAGGATCTAGATTTTTATCCTTTTATTTTTTCATAGCTACAGTATTTATGGAGTTTATATTTATGCACATTACTTAGGTCTTTTACCAACAGTATTGTATATAGTTTTTGTATGCAGTTTTTATAGGCAGTTTTTATATGCATTTACATGCAGTATTTTATATGTGCCTTTTATATGCAGTTTTCTCTATATGTAGCCTTTTCTACATTTATACATTTATAAGTTTTATGTAGCTTTAATGCCTTAATTGACCTATGACATCAGTGATTGAGTCAATGGTTCCATCTGTTTATAAGCAAAGGAGTGTTTTATTTTCTTGTCCGATGAAACAATTAGTTTTGCGAAAGCACTCACCACTGTTCTTATTTTTTGTGTAATTAAAGATGCTATTGTGTGGTACCTCGGTGTATTTTTGGTTATTTAAAGAATGCCAAATGCCCTTTGCATCCAGTTTCACAGATACAACAGGTATGTGTGACCTGTTTTCGCCTTCTGCGTCTGTGCAGCCTGATGTTTATGTCTTCTTCTGTGCACATGGAATTTGAGTTATGGAAGATTTTGAAATGCAGACCATGAACTGACAAGTAAGAAGTAGGTGTGTGGTGTGTGTGTGTGTGTGTGTGTGTGTGTGTGTGTGTGTGTGTGTGTGTGTGTGTGTGTGTGTTTGTTTAAGTGGTAGATAGGTAGATAGGAGTGAGTGTGTGTTTGTGTGTGTGTGTGTGTGTGTGTGTGTGTGTGTGTGTGTGTGTGTGTGTGTGTGTGTACGAGCACGTGCACACGCGCCCGTGCGCATTTGTGTATGTGTAAGAGGCACAGTAGACTCCCTCTTATCTGGTCTCACTAGGACTGGACATTAGGCTGCATAAAGGAATGACTGGTTAATCAAAAAAAATAATATTTATAAGTTATAAATCAGCTAGAATAACATAATTTGTGTTAGTATGCATTTTTTCTAATGAATATGAAGTCTAAAAGTCAAATGTATACTGTTCTTCTTTGTTGTCTTTTGCTAGGACTACAGCAGAAATTTGATGGCCAGTTAAAGAGGAGGCTCATTAAAGAGAGACCGGATTAAGAGGGAGTCTCCTGTAGGTAGGTAGCATAACTCTCAACTGTCCAGATTTTTGCAGAATGTCATGATTTTTGCCCCAGAGTATTAGTCTGTTCCTCATGAAAAGGACTGAAGTTACTAAATAATGACAAACATTTGAATTTCAGTCTTCATATCCTTTAGAAAAATGCATGCATACTAGCACAAATCTGATTATTCTAGCAATTTTCTAAGTTCATGAGAACAATATTTATAATCTGTCCCTATTTATTTATTTTAGGCTTTGCCCGGATTTCTTGTCTTGGAACAAACTTTCCTTAGACCTACGTGCCATTATATTACAATCTGACTTTAAAAAGGAACTTAAACATAATCTGCTCAACTCCAAAACTTGTCCCTGCCATAACCTCACCTAACCCCCACTTTCAGGGTACATAACTTCCACCCATTCTACCTAGACTGCAGAAACAACCTACCAAATCTCTCAAAGTATAAAACAAATATACTTTCTAATCACATGGTATTCTTCATCACTACATATACAATGCATTATGCTTGTATACTATCCTACTCTCATCCTTTCTCTGCTCATCCTACTATATATTTATCATACCCCTCTTTTTTCCTTTATCTTTAGATATGGTTAGCAAATTTCTAGATGTAACTGGACCTTGTTTTACCATTACAACACATCTTTCTCATACTGTAGACTAAATGGGAATCTTTTTTCTCCAAAATGTTAAATGAATGTAACTAAATGAAACATGTTTTTCTCTGTAAAAGATACACTGAATGTAACTAAATTTATCTTGTATTCTCTGTTAACATGTATATTAAATATAACTGGAGCTTTTCTACTTGGGTCTCCACTGAAAATGGGTTTCTGACCCAGCTGGACTAACCCAGTTAACAAATGTCAGTAAATAAATACAAATAAATAAATTAACAGGTTAAGGTGCATGTGTGTGAAATGCTCTAGTTAGGGATGGCGGGTGGTTAGTAATTTGCTTAGGCTCATACCCTGTACCTTAGTTACAGGAAACAAGGACCTGAATCCACTACCTGAACTACCAAGCTGCATTTTTCAGGGATCTGACTTTCAGGTGCATTTTTCAAGAAACTTGTGAGCTTCAAGACAATGTATTCTTCAAGGGCAGCAGGCACTGAATTTGTAGATGAAACAGTGAAGTATAAGTTTGTGAGCAGCAACTTCCTGAATAGTTATAGCTCTCTTTAATGTGGAATTAATCAGATTTCTTTTACGTCTGCAGATATTGTGCATATTTATTGATACTGATGGATTGTATTAACAGAAGTCTGAGTAGCCTGTTATCATTGATATGTTCTGAACTGGGCAGTTCTGTCATTATTGGTTCATATGTTTTGCTTCATTGCTTATTGGAAAATGTTCAGAACTATAAATTTAAAACATGCTCTAACAAGTAGTGCTGTATTATACAAGGGATATAATTTAATACAGCCAGGAGGGTGAGTAAAAGAACTTTTGCATGTTTGCATAGTTCTAAAAATGTGTGCAAGGGGCCTATGATTTGAAAATAGCCCAAAGGTAAACTTAATCCACCACTGGCCAGAGGCATTTCTTTTGAATGTGGGTTTCAATATTGTTTCAGTGAATGCGAGTTTCAAGGGCAGAGTAGTTTTAATGCTAAGTCTGTTTCCACTGTGAGACTGTATTGCTTTGTTTAACAAATGTCTATCAGTCTTTTAGCTATACAATTTGAAATAAAAGTTTTAAATTAAATCCAAATATCTGTAACCATTGTACAAGTAAAGCAGAAAAGAGTATGCACACTGACAGTTTTGAACAGTGTTTATGGTAACTGGTGGAGAAATAGCCAAGTAATAGGACACTGAAATGACTTCAGGGGAGGGGACACGTGTACAGGAGGTCCCCAATCCATTACCCTGCCTAGGGGTCCAGTTGACCTTAATGTGGCTCTGCTTGGGATCCATTGTCAATAGTTGCCCATGGGGCATGAGTGGAGTAAGAACATTTATTTAAGAAACTGTGAGTGATTTTTTGCATTTAATAAATAGTGTGGTTTCACACCTTTGGAATTGTCATTGGGTTGCTGGCGTACCACTCTCTGAGATTCAGCTTGCTTTTGGAAACTGTGAGTGATATGAAGGCTTCATAAAGAAATGCATTTAGCTGGTGTAGCAAACATCTTATGCAAGCTCTTGGTACAGTAAGATTTTTTTTGTCCTCTGCTTTGGTTTTAGGGGACACCAGTTTGTGCCAGATGATATGGCAATGGTTTGACCTACACTATGAATAATGTGCCCTCTATGAGTAACTAAAAATTTCCCAGTAGCTAAGATAGTTAGTGATAAAGATGTGTTTTGGTCCACCGAGATGGGAAGAACATGCCTCACATTTGAATTCCTTTTATAGGTAACACAGTTTAACTTGCTTTTGTATAATCTCCCTGTCTGCTCTGCATTGCTCCATTATCTGCTGATTCATCGGGTGCTGCTAGAGAAGACACTGATAGAATGTTCTGTGATGGAACATATGGTACATTACAGGCACTGGTCCCAGCAGTGGTCACTAACTGATGTCACTTGGCTAGAGCAGCAGCTGATCCAAAATCAAAACAAAACAAAAAAAAAAATAGGACAAGGTTTACAAACTCACTGAATGTCACACAAATAATGAAAATATGAAAATAGTGAATTTCTTCAGTGGATTTATATGACTTTTACAGGACTGGTGTTATAGCATATTACTACTGCTTGCCAAGACAGGCTTCAACACATGACCATAAACAGGACAAATTGCACAAGTACTCATATCATAATGTAAGTGTGACTTCTGCTTACTAATGATCTATCTGATCAACTGCCTACAATAATCCAAGGATTTATGAACATTATCGACAATGAAGTAGGGAAAAGGCACATATACACTGTACGTGAAGATATGACAGTGCGAAATGTGAAAGAACATTACTGAAACTACACATATCAGTGTACACTGAATGCAAAACAAATATCCAAACAATCACATACACTCAGCCAATGCTACAGTACATCCACAAAATAAACATCTAGGCCCATACATTCTCATGATTGTATAATCTGCCAGAAAACACAAGTTGGAGAGGGTTTTGCTTTTATGTCCCCTGACATATTATAACTCTTTGAAATCTGAGCACCTTGCAGGTAGGTGTACCTTCCTTTTATAAGATACTCACCACTCTTCCACCATTGCTGATGTCCAAATCAAGCATGTTCATCAGCCAGCCTTCAAAACTGAACCATGTGCTCATAGTGCCTAGCTGTGTGATCCAGTGGACCTGGTACTGGTGTGACTTCTTCATGCCATACCACAGTGTATAAATGTTGTGCAGTCATTGCCATGTGTCTTCATTGGCTTGATTAAGACTAAACACATTTGGCATCTAGTAGTTGTCCACATAACCTCTATAGTTGTGTATAAAATCCTTGAAATGCATTTGTCATGTGTACAATAGTAGTAGTAGGTTCTGTATGGATTTCTGTAATTGAGCTCCTTTTTACTTACATAAGGAAGTTTGTTTTTATTATATAACAAAAATAATAAAAGCAGTACCACCAGGGAGCAAATGCTCCTCTGCCAAAGCCAATAAACAAGATAAAAAATAAAAATGTACAGATGCAAACCAAGGCTTGACGATGTTGTTGTCGTCTTTCGGCTTTTCCCGGTTAGGGGTCGCCACAGTGGAACTCCGGTCCACTAATGATTGGCAGTAGATTTTTATGAATGCCAAGGTGCCAGCTCGAAGTTCAACCTTCAACGAAGGCACGCCCATTTACGCATGCCTTTCGAATGCCTACCCAACCACGGGGAGGACATGCAGACTCCACACAGAAGGCACTCCCCGCACTCCAGCCGAGAATCGAATGTGAGATCCTCTTGCTGTGAGGCAACAATGCTACCACTGCACCACTGTGGAAGTCCAAACCAAAAAACTCAAGGATAAAGTCCAAAATGCAATTTATTGTAACATAAACTGGTAAGCGCTTTCACCCAAGAGGGCTTCTTCGGACCAACAATGATTCTTAATGCAGCTACACATACATAAATATACCCACTAATTAAACAATTAAGTAAAAATCTTACATCATATCCTGTAAATTCCTTTTAAAAAAACACATAATAAAAAAAAGTATTACATATGCATTCTAAATGCGCTTCAATACATACAAACTAGTATAAGAAGGTAGTATAAAAATAGAATGCATACACAATCATCCTAATTTTTAAGTTTTAACCTCTTAAGGAATAGGAGGTTAAACATTAAAATTTAGGATGATTGTAGCTGCATTAAGAATCATTGCTGGTCTGAAGAAGCCCTCTTGGGTGAAAGTGCTTACCAGTTTATGTTACAATAAATTGCATTTTGGACTTTATCCTTGGAGTTTTTTCTCTGATTTCCGTTTTGTGGAACTTTAAAGTTGGACTTGGTTGTTAATTATATGTGGACACTATCGTCAAGCCTTGGTTTGCTCCTGTGCATTTTTATTTTTTATCTTGTTTTCATTATATATACTGCCGTGGTAGTGCTGTGGTAGCGTTGTCGCCTCATAGCAAGACGTTGTTCTGTTTGATTCTCAGCTAGAGCGTCTTCTGTGTGGA
This sequence comes from Protopterus annectens, assembly GCF_019279795.1. Classification (NCBI taxonomy): domain Eukaryota; kingdom Metazoa; phylum Chordata; order Ceratodontiformes; family Protopteridae; genus Protopterus; species Protopterus annectens. The sequence continues at coordinate 226,574,717 of NC_056750.1, forward strand.
GGCATGCGTGAATGGGAGTGCCTTCATTGAAGGTTGTGCATCAGGGCTGGTAACCCGGTATGTAAAAATCCACTACCAATCATTAGCAGACTGGAGTTCCGCTGTGGCGACCCCTAACCGGGAAAAGCCGAAAGACGCAAACAATCTTGTTTTCATTATATCTTGTCAGTTCAGTTTTGCACTGTGGTAATTCCACTCCAAATGGCAGGGTAGAATTACACAATACCCACACTACCTAGTGAGATTTCACCTTGGGGTATTACTTCATATATTCATATGTATAGCAGCCATGTTTTAATCTCATTTCTACCCTTGGAACCACAGTGATGCACTTGGCAGCCTGAGTCCTCTCCCATCACCTCTCTTCTTACTGATTTCAGGCAGTCTCATACCTTATTAATGAATACTATGTAAAAAAGGAAAATTACTAGAGTGCTTTAGTGGGGTGGGTTGGGGGTTGACTACATCAGCTACATCTTCATGTAGAGGGTTGTACTCAGTCAAATAATTTATAATTAAATCCTTAGTCTCAGCATCATTAAAACTCATATGTCTAGTGATATAGCATAAAGCCAATACTCACAAACAGTAAGCTGACAAAATCCTGCACCAGCATATTCTATCAACATAATCTTTAAAACATAAGTCATATACATTTATTCCCAATCTCTGCATCACAACAGTGGCATTCAATAACATGTGGCCCAATAATATGTTGCAATTTCCTTTTTTCTGCAACATTATGTATTTTTATGTTTCTTTGCATGCATTTCATATGTGCTTATTAAAAAAACATTGATTTAATGTCATGCACTTTTCCTACGTACAGTATGAGTCAGACACTTGCTCAGCATTTTCTGTTGAGCATTTTTTGTCTTACCAGGCATTAGTTTTGTGAAATTTTCTTACAGGCTCAGCACAAAAATTATCTTTCTCAGTTTAGAACTATTTTTTCTCTGAATGGCATTGCCAGAATCATAATGAAAGCAAACTTTTTTCAATAGAGAGTTATTAAACCTTTTTTCTGCAGCAGTTGCAACTATTCTAGTCATTAAATTCTTTGTTTATGACTTTTTTGTGTGAGGAACAAATATGCCACCCTTTCATGTAAAGGGGTATGCCCTACAGCAGTTTGCTTATTTTAATAAACTCCGATGTCATAACACACTGAATAAGATAAGAATCCATAGAGTAGGGACGACTTCCAATGAATTCCAAATGCTGACTGTGTAAAGTCAGGATTCAAACACTTGCCAGTTACACTGTTGTCTTTCTCCAATAATGGGTGCAAATACAACAGTGGACATTAAGCACTATCTAACTTTGATTCAGTTCATTGGTATACTTGCACTTACAATACATGATGTAGTTATTCATTAGCCCTTGTCTGTGGTGCTCTGGATCAGCAACCCAACCCTAATAGTTCCTATGAATTTCAAGTAACAGCATTAGTCTCAATTTTCTGATGAATTGACTTTTCTGCTCTTTCAGTTTACAAATTAAACTCATTTATTCAATCAAATTGATTAAATGACATCTGTTTGAGTCTTAATAATGCATTATACCACTTCTGCAGCAAACAGCATCAACTGCAAACAAATATGGAATACCAGGAATAACAAAGTTTCACCGTAAAGTGAAAATAAAATGTGTGCAGATTACAGGCAAACAGAGTGCATTTCATTGCAGATAAGGATGGTTAAGTCTATTACCTCCTCCAGATTCATCATCTAATGTATAATTTATACACCCTGTTTAAGCAATAGCCTGCTTTTCCAAATCCCACAAGAACTAATAAATCTCTTTCTTTCTCTCTTTCTTGTATTCTTGAATTCAGTTACAACTTTTGACCCATGACTTTTCCATGGAGGCTGCCACCTACACTCAATTCTCTGTATCTGTGGAAAACCACTTTCACTGATTATTGTTTTTACCTTATTTTTGACAGACTCCATCCTTTCAATTACCATGTGCTGACAGTATCTGTTGAACTGTATGATTTACTTTGGTTGAAATCGTAGCAGCAGTTCCTATAAAGGCTTATAATGTCTAGTTTTCTTCTGTAGAATGCTCTTCTCATGTATGTCAGTATTAATTAACATCAGATGGCAACCTTTTGTAGACTGTAATATGTCAGGACTCTTTTTCCTTTGTCGTGGTTACTACTTCCATCCCCTATCCCAGTCGTGAACTACAGGTCCACTGCTTTACACTGCTCATTTATTGTTTTACATTTTCAGAACAAAATTAATATTCTAATTCTTATATTTCTTATTTTTCTTGGTTAATTATACTGACGTGAAAAAAGAAAAGGATTATGGGGACTGAAGAACAGCTGGAGACCGAAGTACAACACAAAGAAATAAATGTACGTTTGTCATTAAATTCTTCTTTACTGAACAAGTACGACCTAGTTTCCAAATTGGAAACATGGAATTTAGCGATTATTTGCGGGTATGCAAAGTTTAATATATGCATATTTCCATCACTGTATATCTTAATGAACAAAATGCACAAATAGCTTAGTATATCTGATTAACTTTGAAAAAAATGCATTGTTGGAATATGTATCATATCAATGAAGTATGCAGCTATAAATAAATGTAATTTTCAGCTGGATAATAACACCATGCATGATTATATATAGTCTGAACTTCAAATGGCAGACGTACTTAATTTTTGCCAAAAGAAAATAGTTGAAGTTTTTCAGAAGGCAACTATGTCCTTGTTCATAGGTTCATAGGTGTGTACTAGGCTAATGGCCCTGGAGCCTTTACAAGCCTAGTCCGTAGATGTCCCCTGGCATTGTGCCGCCTGAGGTTAGTTTCCAGTGCCTCTATCAAGTAGAGCCACTGTAGTGATCCTCAGGGTGAACTTTTTATTTCCCATCAAGTCATCAAGATTTTTCTTGAAGAGGGCCAGTGAGATGCTTTGTTTGACATGTATGGGAAGCCTACTCCAGAGCATGGTCAGTCTCTGGGTTATGACCCTGTCCCTCCAGCAGGTTCTGTTGATTGTGGTAATGAGGTTGAGGTCTCTGGAGCATGTGGTGCGGAGAGATTGGGATTTCTTTAGATGTAGCATTTCTAACAGAGCTGGGTCAGACATGGCTTTGTAAGTCAAGCAGAGATCACCTCTTAGTAGATGATATGAGAAAGAGAATAGCTGGAGTTTTTTTAGTCTGTCTGTGTAGGACATGTGTTTAAGGCCTAGGATCCCCTTTGTGAGGTACTTTTGTGGCCTTTCCAGCTGTTGCATGTGTCTAGTGAGGTACATGCCAAATGGGGCATTATACTTGATGACTGGCCTAATGAGGGAAGAGTAGAAAGAGATGATGACCTCTTTCTTCCTGAATGCCAAACCCTTGGTAATGAGATGTGCCACATAGAAGGACTTTCTGACCACAGTAACAATGTGGTAGTTGAAGGAGAGGTTGCTGTCAACCTGTGTCCCCAGATCTCTTATAACACCTTCAGTGTTCAGTGGGCTTCCATTGATGTGGTAATTAGTTGAAACTGAGTTTTTCCCAAAAGGGATGACAATGCATATTTTGGCATTAAGCTTAAGGCCATGGTTTCGACACCAGTCACTGGTCTCAGTGAGGCCTTTTCATAGGATGTCTACATCACTTGGGGAGTTAATAATGGCTTCCAGCTTGCAGTTGTCTGCAAACTTGGTCAGCCTGAGTCCATCCTTGTTGGCCTGGACTTCTGAGAAGTAGATGCCAAACAGGAGAGGAACTAGGACCAATCCCTGTGGGTCTCCACTTGTGACTGGTCGGCAGTCTGATTTGGAGTCCGCTACTTTCACACTGTAGGTTCTATCTGTGAGCAAATTTGCAACCCACCTAGTGATATAGGAGTTGATGCCTAGTTTGGTGAGTTTATCAATAATTCATGAGTGGGAAATGGTATCAAAGGCCTTAGCCAGATCGAGGTAGATTGTATGAACTGCCTTGCCCTCACCCTGTTGGTACTCTGGTGACTGTCTCAATAAAGTCAACCAGGTTGAGGAGGCATGATCTAACTGAATTCCGTGGGATCTAGAGTTTGGAGATTCCCTATATCCTTGTTAATTAGGTCCAAGATGATGCGCTCCATAGCCTTACGTATCAGACTAGTCAAGCTAATGGGGGGATAATTCCCAGGGTCTGTAGTCGCTCCCCCTTTATGGAGAGGGATGACTGTAGCAGTGCACCATTTGGTAGGGACAAAACCTGAGATGAGGCTGTGATTGAACAGGGCACACAGATGTGGTGCCATTTCACTTTGTAGTTCATGTAGAACACATCCAGGGATATTGTTGAGTCCCATAGAAGCTGTATTCTTAGCCTTTGACAATGCAGCTTTAACCTATGTTGTGGTAATGCTGGGTGCCTGGCATACCTCCAGTATTGTGACTGGTCCTTTAGGGGGGAGAGGGGTAAAGTTGACAATGAATCTGTATGCCAGTATGTTTTCAATATCTGGAGGTACCATTGTGCAGTAACTCAGAGTAAACCTGGGTATTGCCGTGGAGATTCTTGATATAACTATAGAAGGCTTTGTGGTTGTTTTTAGTGCCTGCCACAATTCTGCCTTCATAGATGGCTTTAGAGGTTTTGATGAGGGATCTCAACTTTTTGTTGTAGCTAATAAGGGAGTTTTTCCAGTCTTGGGACTTCACCTTTTTCTGCAACAGTTTCTTCCTTCTGTTGTAAATTTATTAATGGCAGGGGACCACCAGATTGGCTTCCTTTTTTTGGAGGAGAGTGTCTTGGTTCTGTTGGGTATGGCTAGTTCCATGCATTTATGTTCATGTTCATACAGTGCATTGGTGTATGATTCAGCAGTCATGCAGCTCTTTTTCATTGACATTGGTGCCATGAAGTTATCCACCTATGTTTTTAGGATCCCAAAGTCAGCTTTGGAGAAGTTTTTCATGGTGGTTACCTTTGCAGGGGGGGGGGTTAGATGTGAATTTCCATGGTGATTAGTTTGTGGTCGGATCTAACCAGGGAGGAATTGACTATTGGTGTAGAGCAATGGTTGCCCATGTTAGTAATAACCAGGTCAAGGATGTTGCCTCTTCTAGCAGGGTAAGAATAAGCTGGTCCAGGGCATTGGAACTGATGAATTCCAGAAAGTATTGGGCCAGTATATTGGTGCATGAGTAGTTTTCTCAGCTGATGGAGGGGGTAGTTGAAGTGACCTAGTATGAGAGTGTTGGGTTGGACCCTAATAGTTTCCAGGGTGCTTTGGAACGTGGAGTGAGAGTCTTGGGACATGGTTAGGGAACTATAGCAGGCTATGACCTGAATCACTGTCTTACCCAATGTTAGTTGTACCTGAAGTATCTCAGATGCATTATGCTGGGCTACTAGACTGGAAGTGTGCATATCCTTTATGAATATGGAGACACCACTGGTTTTGGAGCTTTGGTCCATGTTTTGGGGTTGAAAGGTGTGGAATGAGTTATAGCCTAGTAGCACAGAGGTGCTTTCTGCTGCTTTAAACCAGGTCTTTGTTACAGCACAAATGTCAATGTTCTCCATTTTGTGGAGTGCTTCGAGCAAGGGCATCTTGAGATTTAGACTTCTAGCATTGAGCAGCATGACCCTCAGATTGCATTTATTTATAGCTGTCACGGTGGTAATTTGGTCTTTGGAACATCACCTAAAAAGGCACTATAGGGGTGGCAAGAACCTTAGCCAGTATCCAGAAACCCAGGGGTGACAGATGCAGGCCATCTCTGTCAAAGCATCGAGGTCTGTCAATCATGTCATCCCAAACAGACAGATACTGGATCCCCTTAAAATGACACCAGAAACTTAGCCAATTGTTGAAGTCAATAATTTTCTGCTTGCACTGTGGTATCATTCTGGGTGATGGTAGGGTGCTACTCAGGGCTAGAGTCATACCTGCCTGGGTCACATAATCTAAGAGCTCATCCATGTCTCTTTTCATGCAGTCCAGGATGGTGCATCTCAGGTCATTCACACCCACATGGACAGTGACAGAGTCATACTTGTACTTGTTGTGAAGTGACCTGAGTGCATGTACTATGTGTCGGATTCTGGCACCTGATAGACAGCTGACTGTTTCCTTCTCCTTATTCATTATAGTGACTGGGACATCAATATGCCTCACTATCAAGACACCTATGTATTTTTCATTTTAAGGATGAAAAAGTCTGATGCACATTTTTATTGAACTTTATTGAAGTATTATTTCATCAACAGAAAAAGGGCATAATCAGACAAACAGAAATATTGTCCTTATTCACCTGAGGTTATTACTTGCTCATTTACTGCCATCTTGTAAGGCACTGTGAGGTAAGATCATGTTAGTGCTTCCTCCCATCACATATTATATACAACTACATCATCCTACTGCACCAGGTTACTTTGATTTACCTTTTCAGGTGTTCTTTCTAAAAAGAACAGCCTTTTCCACATCATGAAAACATTTATGATTCTTTGAAGAACAAGTATATAAAACAACACCCTCCAATTGCTATTTAGTGAATAAATACTAGTGGTTATTTAAAAAAATATATTTCTCAGTTGTACATATTAAAAGTTGCTTTTAAACAATATAGTTGTGTTGAAAGATTTGATGTTATGTGGTCCTATCTTGCCATAATTCTTGCTGGATGGGTTCGGAGCCGATTCTCGGCTCTGAGTCGGCCGATACTACAGCTCAAGAGCTTTTACTGGTTCAAGGCTAACCCCTATTCCGTGGTGCCTCATAGCAATTCCTCAGATCTTGTTTGTTGTGAAATCTTCTAGGTTGTCTTCTTACTGGCTCGTTGGCTAAGTAGAAGATTTTTTGCTAAATCTTATTTCTAGTGTATTTATTTCATATTTCTTCATATTTTTTCCTAAATAGTTATTATCTATTACCTGTGTGATTGTTGTTGAGTGCTTGATCCCCTATTTCACCTTTTTAGGATTGTATGGCCCATTTTAGTTAGAGAGCTGTAGTTGCCCGTTTAAATTAGAGGGCCTTTCCTCCCTAAGTGCTAGTACTTCTCTTTAAAAAAAAAAAAAAAAAAAAAAGCCTTTTCTTCTCTTCATACCTTTACTGTTGGTTTATCATTAATATTGTTAATATTATAATTGTTGTTAGCCTTGTTTTCTTGTCAGCATGTCCAAAGAAAAAGATAGAGAACATAAGGAACACCGTCCTTCTGAGTTCAAGAAATGTGACAAATGTTCACAAAAATTGTCATTAACTGAAAGTCACACTAGCTGTGTGTACTGTCTGGGAGAGGCTCATTTACAAGAACCCTGTACTTTTTGTCATGCCTTCAGTACTAAGGCACTTATTGAGAGAAAACATAAATTGATAGACAGGGGTCTTATGAATAGTTCCTTCCAGAAACAGCTGGAACTAGGTCAGACAGCTCCCAAAACTGTGAAGAGAAATCTTCGGTCCCGGTGTTGGAGCCAACTAAAAAGTCTAAAGCAATGGAGCCAAGGAGTTCTGGCTCCAATTCCACTTCTTCTGTCTCGGTGTTGTATGTCTCTTCAGTGCTAAGGCGACCTTCCATACCGACACACGCAGCAGTTATGGACCCTATTTCTCCACTTTGAGGTCTAATATTTTAGGAAGGAGGAGATCTCCCTCTGTCTCCACCAATTCCTCCAGGACACTTTCAGATGAGGATATCGAGTGGGTGGTAAAGAGGTTGCTCTGTGACCCGGCTCTGGCCAAAATGTTAGCTCTTCTGGACCCAAAGGCTTTGGAGCCGTCCCATCTCCAGACTACTGCTCCTCCTCCGGCTGCTTCACTCTTGGAGTTGAACACTTCGGGTCCTTCTGCATTGGATACTTCAGTTCTGGGAATTCTTTCTGCTTCTTCGGAACCGATAACTCTATCCTCAAAGGCTCAGTCTGGAGCCGAGGGATCTGGGAGCCAATGCTCTTGAGTTAACTCCGAGAGGGATAGTCCCCCCAATTTTTCTTCGGAACCGACCCTCCCTGTCGGTGCTTTGACTTGACTGAGCTCAGTTCCCAAGTCTGCTTCAGAACCTGTCCCTCCTGCTCGGAGCCCACCTTCCGTCTCCTTGGAGCGGAGGTCATCTTCGGAGTGGGGTGGAAAAACCTTCAAAGCAATAGTAAAAGCTTTGTCCAATGCCAAAGCCCTGCCTTTAGACCCAATATCCCACCAGCAGCTGGCAGCAACCTCTTCTCCCCCACCACCCCCTCAGCATAGGGAACCAGAGACTCAAACAGCCCCCATTGGAGGTGTCCCCTCTTCTGAGACCTCCCCAGATTATCCCACTGGAAAGTTCCCTTGGAAGAGACTCTGTAACAGGAAGCACATTGACTCACCTGAGTCTGTCATGTCAGACACTGATTTGTATGAGTCAGAAGGGTCCCCTAGATCCCCCTCTGATGATATCTCTTTTGCTTACATCCTTGAAATCCTTAGACAGAGGGGTGATTGGAAGACCACTAACCCTACTGAGGATGAATCAATGTATCTTGAAGCCTTTTTTTCCTGACCTTCCACCTCCTGGATGACACCACCTTATGACCAACTCTTGAGGGTCATATCCCGGAAAGCCTGGACCTCCCCAGACAGAGTAGAACCTGTCTCGAGGAGGCCAAATAAATTTATGGCTGCCCCAGAAGATAAGTCCTTTCTTTCTAAGGGAGTCCCTGTGGATGCTATGGTGGTAGCAGCAGCCACAAAAAAGGAGTTGTCCAAGACACCTTCTAATATCCATCCTCCTAATAAAGAGTCCAGGACTATGAATAGGTATGGAAAGTGTATCTTCTCTTCAGCGGCATTTATCTTATGATTACTGAATTACCTGTCCCATTTTACTAGACTTCAAAGGGATCTCCTGAAGTAGTTGGGAGATACCCCTCAGGGTTCAGTAGCTTCAGGATCCATGGACAAGGTATCTGCACAGCTCTCCCCCCTTACATCTATAGCTAACTCTTCCATGAGGCTGATTTCCTATGTAGCTGATGGAGTAAGCAGGGCAGCCACATCAGGAATTTCTCTTAGGAGACATTCCTGGATGCATCTATGTAACTTCACGGAATCCTTTAAGTCTTCCTTTACCAACATCCCCTTTGATGGTTCCACTCTGTTTGGACCACAGGTAAACAAGACTTTGACCAGGTGTGAGCAGGAAGAGAAAACCTTATTTGCTGTCGGAGTCCGTTTCTCCCTTCCTTCTAGAACCTATCCCAAGAGTCAAACAGGAGGGACAATGGGGTAAATCCCAAAAAGGTTTCCCTCAGGCATGAAGTCAACCTTCCCCTAGAGGTAGATATAATGGAAGATGCCGCCCTCACAGCAGAGGAGGTCTGCAACATTAGGGAGATAGAGATACTTCCTCTGATCATCCCTTCCATCGCCCCTGAGGGGTTTCCCAACTGCCCATCTCTGGAGGTAGTCAGGGATCATCTTTCACTGTACCCAAATGCCTGGCTATGAATTTCTCAAGATCATTGGGTACAAACCATAATATCCAGAGGTTACCTTATTCCCTTTGTTTTTGATCCCCCTGTAAACCAGTCTCTACCAGACATGCCACCCATTCAATTAGAGCGTGCAACATCAGAGATCATCTCATTGCTCCAAAAAAGAGTCATCCAAGAATTCCCCACAGAGCAAATAGAACTTACTCACGATTCTTTTTAGCTCCAAAAAAGACAGGGGACTGGAGATCAATTCTAGATCTCAACAAACTCAACAAGTCTGTAAAGAAATTGAAGTTCCGTATGATCACTCTGCAGTTGATATTTCCTTTTATAGGGAAAGACAATTGGATGTGCTCAATGGATCTTCAGGATGCGTACTACCACATCAAAATGGACAGGCACTCCAGAAGACACCTACACTTTCGGCTGGGAGACAGTTATTTTCAATTTCAAACACTGCTCTTTGGCCTCACTATAGCCCCCAGAGTGCTCACCAAATGCATGGCAGTGTTAACAGCTCACCTGAGACATCAAGGATTCCTGGTGTTGCCATACATAGATGACTGGCTCCTCACTAATACCACCAAGCAACAACTAATCAGAGCTAGGGATGAGACTCTATCCTTGTGTGCCAGTCTAGGTATTACAATAAACCTAAAAAAATCAGCCTTATATCCATTGCAGCACATTGTATTCTTAGGCTCAAAAATAGATTCAACCACCATGACGGCAAAATTGACACCAGAGAGGATAGATTCATTGCACAACCAAGTCAGATCCTTGCTGAAGAAAGACAAAGTACAGGCTGGGATAGTCCTTCAGGTCCTAGGGACTATGGCTTCCACCATTCTCTTAGTTGCCCTAGCCCATCTTCACATGAGAATACTTCAGTGGCTAGTATTTGCCCAGTGGTCAATACAGGATCTCCCCCTGTCTTACCAAATACTCATCACAAACTTCTGCAAAAAGGATCTAACATGGTGGTTACATATGGATCAACTTCATATAGATCATCCACTTTCTCCCCCTCAACAGAATGCAGTCTTGACCACAGATGCTTCCCAGATAGGGTGGGGGGCATTATCTGGGAATGACGGTCTAAGGTATTTGGCTGGATCACGAGAACCACTTGCACATAAATGTTCTGGAAATGAAAGCAGTGCTATATGCATTGCAAGCACTTCACAGTTCTCTTCCCACCGGGACAATTGTGATCCAGTCTGACAGCATGTCTGTAGTGTGGTACATAAACAAGGAAGAGGGAACCAAATCTTACCCAATTTGTCGAGAGGCCTTAAGAGTATGGAAATGGGCCATGGACACTCAATGCTTTCTGGTAGCAATGCACATCCCGGGGAAGTCCAGTGTGATAGCAGACAAACTCAGTCGAGCAATTCTGATGACTCATGAGTGGTCCCTGAATTCAGAAGTTGCGGAAGAAATTTTTCACAAATGGGGCCAGCCTTGCTGCAACCTATTTGCCATGTACATGAACACCAAATGCAGCAGCTACTTTGCCCTAATTCCCCATCTGGGGATGTCATCCAGGGATGCTCTGGTCAACAATTGGCCTTCGGGACTCCTTTATGCTTTTCCACCCTTTCCTCTCATACCAAAAGTGATTCAGAAAGCAAAAATGTTGAAGAGTACCCTGATCCTCATTGGTTTTTACTGGCCTCGCCAGGTCTGGTTCCCCTTCTTGTGGCCCTATCTCTTGGAGGAACCATGGATTCTTGAAGCATCTCCAGACTTCCTGATTCATCAATCAGGGCAGTTCCATCCTACTATCCAAACCCTGAAATTGACAGCATGGCTGTTCCAGTTCCATGAATAGCCAGGTGTGTTTCCCTTTCCCCTACAGTCAAACACATTCTGATTTCTTCACACAAACCTTCCACCAGGAAATTATATTCCAGTAAATGGAAAAGGTTCTCCATTTGGGCAGCAAACCAAGGCATAGATCCCTACTCAGCTCCTACAGAGTCTATCCTGTCCTTCCTGGCATCCATTTTTCATGAAGGAGCTGCAGCTGCTACTATTAGAGTTCAGTTCTGCCATCTCTAATTTTCATTTTGGCTGCATGGGAAATCCAGTCATGTCCCACTCTTTATGCAAAACCTTTCTGAAAGGAGTCCTCCTTCTCAAACCTCCAATCAGGCAACCACCGGAGCCCTGGGACCTAAATCTAGTTCTTACGTTTTTAATTTTTCCACCTTTTGAACCCTCTTCTTCATCGGATCTTAAATTCTTGTCTTGGAAGACATTGTTTTTAGTGGCTATAACATCTGCTAGGAGAGTTTCAGAATTGCAAGCCCTCACCATTCCACCTCCTTACATTGTTTTCCACAAGGATAGAGTCTCACTTAGAACTAATCCTTACTTTCTTCCTAAAGTATGTTCAGAGCATAATCTCAACAAAACTATCGAACTTTATTTATTTATTTATTTTACATTTGTTAACTGGGTTAGTCTGGCTGAGCATTTGGCTTATTTTCAGCAGAGACCCGGGGAGAAAAGTTCCTCAGGACTAGAAAACAATTTATTAAATTTTAGTAACATAGTAGTAACAATCAGCTAAAGGATCTTACAAGCAGAGACCTAGATAGAAAAAAAAGCTCCTCAGACAATTCAATTATGCAGAGTATTAACAATTGGCAAACAAGTATGTGAGTTGTTACAAACAAGGTTTTAAACAATTAGCAGAAGAAAATGTGACTAGTTACAATATTATTTAAGCTGCTTGGAGCAAAATGAGTTAATAGTTAGGCAGATGCTTATTTAAAGTGGGTAGGATCTAGTTGTATAGGAGTTAGGAAACAAGAAAGGAAAGTAAGAATGGCTAGTAGGAGATGTAGGGGAGGTAGAGTATAGGAGACAGACTAGACAGCTAGGTTGTTTTGAGACTGTAAGAATTAAGAGTGGTTGGCGATAGAGGAAGGGAAGAGGTAGGGAAATAGTGTTAGAGATACATTAAGAGTGAGGTGGTGAAATATGTGACTACCAGTTTTCTTCCCAATTCATACTAATAAATCGGAATGCCAACTACACCAATTGGATGTCCACAGAATTCTCTGATTTTACCTGCACAGAACTAAAGAATTTCGAAAATCAGACCAGTTGTTTGTTTCCTTTTCAGACAAAAATAAAGGCTTGCCTGTTTCTAAGGTCACTTTGTCTAAATGGATTTCAGGCTGCATTTCATTTGCTTACAAAGCTGCTGGCAAGCACTTACCAGCCAAAGTAATAGGCTATTCAACCAGAGCAGTATCAACTTCATATGCTTTTAGATCTAAACTCCCAATTGATACGATTTGTGCTGCAGCTCCTTGGGCAAGACCTCATACCTTTGTCACACATTACAAATTGGATTTGGCCTCCCGAGACAGGTCATCCTTTGGGTCCACTGTGCTAAAGAGTCTCTTCACTTGAGCCACATGGGATAAAGGTGCAAGGGACGCTGTCCCATCCAGCAAGAGTTACAGCGAGATAGGACTATATAACATAAAGAAGTTATGTACTTACCATAACGTTCCATGTTTGTAGTCCATCTCACCTACATTCCCACCCTCCTTCCCCCTTCCTGTCTCCTGGAGGAACTGGTGGACTATCCATTAGGCTGTCTGTCCTGGTTGTAGTTGTCTGTCCACCTGGCATGGATAGTAATACAGAGTGTTCTGTTTGTATGTGCATAGTTATTGATAGTTTACTGACTTTTATGTACCTATTTACTTTCTTGCAAACAAGATCTGGAGAATTGCCGTGAGGCACCATGGAATAGGGGTTAGCCTTGAGCCAGTAAAAGCTTTTGAGCTTTAGTATTGGCCGAGTCAGAGCCGAGAATTGGCTCCAAACCAATCCAGCAAGAATGTAGGCGAGATGGACTACAAGCATGGAATGTTATGGTAAGTACATAACATCTTTAATCCCCAACTCCCTGAAAAATATTATTTCTTTTGTTTAAACAAGCAATGGAAAAGAGAAATGTCTGGCTAGTATCATTTGATAATGCATGCCTTGGCCAGGTGCAGTGTTGGTTATGCATGTGTCAGTGCTTTTGTCTAGTTGAGATCTACAGGAGAATATTGACTCACCACCAGAAAAACAAGTCACACTTCCCCAAAGTGTTTACTGACCTATGACATGATTCAAAAGCAAGTCCACTTTTTAAATTAACCCAAAAATGGTAAAAATATCTTAACTCTCTGATGGAGCTGAGCAGTCATGCATTACCATCCAACTATAAAAGAAAAAAAAAGAAAAAACTGTAGAGATACTTAATACATTGACCTTATTACATTTATAATGCATATAACTGATAAAACAATATTACCACATAGGTACAAATAACAATGAGCAATACATTATATTTGTGTCCCTGCATTAATTCCTTGCTTTGAAACCTATAAAGAAGGAACCTAGAGCCCTATATGATTACTTAGTTTAAAAAAGAAAAAAAGAAAATGCAGTATTGTATAATAATCTCATCCATGAACATGGTGGGTAATTTGCATGAGACTGCATTCTAAGGACCTACTGTGATTGTGAGTTAGCATGGTATAACCCTGCATTGTGATGAGCTCTGTGGATAGGCATTATACCACAGAAATTCACTTAGTCTGAGAATACGATTTTTAGACTATAAGCCTGTGGTCAGTTGGATTTGCTAGCTCATGCTTCCAGTTATCATTAGGTCCATGGTTTTCTTGGAGCAAATTTAAATGAGTAGTAGTAACATGTTATAAGTCATACTCTCAGTCATGCTGTCCACAATTTTACCAGGAACCATTGAGAAGTACTGCTTATTTACTTAAGGATATCTCTTTGTTGAAAAAGACTACAAAGGTCTTAGATGGAGTTTTAATTTAAGGATCAGAATAGCCATTGAACTTAATTTCTCTTTCAAACCTGTAAAATGGAGTTGCATTATCACAGTACAACTGTGATAAGATGTGCACCAGATCTAAACATAACAATACCTATGATGAGTAGTGATAAATTTCTTACCAAAGTTTACACATATTATAATTTTTAGGGGCTTCACAGAATAAGCATGTAGTCACATAATTATGAATTAAAAAAAAAAAAAAAAAAACATAGCATAGCATACAAAATAAAATGGATTTATTGCAAAATGCTGATATAATATTTGATGAAAACAGAATTTTAGACATTATAAATCATCTGTAGTGAAATGACCTGAAACAGCATGAAGCACCTTTGGAATAAGCAAACAGGAACAACTACAATATAGTCTGTTTTCTGCATGCTTTCAGAAACTATTGTAATACAGGCATGGTTATACAAATTAAATAATGGAAATAATTAAATATCAGAAAAAAGTAATTTGATGACACTGATCTCCTTATACTATCCCTGATAATGCCTTACCAATCTTTCTTTCACCTGCTAATCCACAGAGTATCAAACTGCATTATACAGTCTCTCTAAGAAACTACTGGTACTTCTCACTAACAAATATAATATTTGCTCTCTCATGTTTAAACTAGTTATGTTTACTTTATTTGAGGGTTACATTAAACAACATCTGCTTGATGACAGAAGACAGTAAACATATCTAGTCAGTTCTTCAAAGCATCCTTCATTACCTCTGCACCTTGTTTCTATCTGTTTCAGTCCTGTAGAATGCCTCTGTGGTTTACATTTGCACAATCATGTCTTCTGGCACAGAAGATTAATAAGGTTATGAGCTGATAATAAGTTGGTGCCTGTAGTCTAGGGTTTGACTATTTCAGCCTACATTTGCCTACTTTGTCACTAAGAGCAAGTCATTTAGATAATACTCCTGTCTCTGTCCTAAAAATGGTACAGTTGTTTCCACTGATCTTACTAAGTTAGCAAATAAATAAATTAAAATAAAAGATCAATTTATGTAGTCCAGTCCACTGGTCTATAAATCTCTCTGTGAAGAACTTCTTTAACAAGTCCCCACAGCACTTACTCCCTGCAATCTATTGTCTTTGACCCTCCTCCTCCTCACTCTGTCTTTTCTGCTGAGGATAGCTCTGTCTTATCTGTGTGACATAATCTTCTACACATACCATTTCCCTTTTGTCTGTTCTGTTCTCTGCTAAGACGAACTCCAGCTTGTCTAGCTTCTGGCCATATCATTTCCCTTCCATTCCACACACACACATATCTGTTGACTTTCTTCAGCACTCCTTCCAGCAGCCTACTTTTTCTTTCTCTACTGTCCCTCAGACCTGCATGAAATAAGGGCTGGCCTGATCAGGGTGTCATAAAGTGGGATTATTAGCTTTTTGCTTCTGGAATGTCACTGAGGATGCACCACAACACTTTCTCAGCTAATGTTGCTGGCCTCATATTCTGCTCTTGATTGACCATTTCAGGTGTGAAAACATCCCATGCCCTTTTCCATCTTTGTTGCCAACAGATCTGCTTATCAGCATCAGATAATAATTTGTTCAGTGCCTGCGTTTGGTCAGGTGCAGCAGTTTGCATTTTTCTTTACTGAACCACAACTGCCTTCTCCCTGCTCACTTGATCGATCTTTTCAAGTTCATCATCGGATTCCTTCTCCCATCATCCTCTGCTGCACCCACATTTTTGTCATTTACAAAGAGAATAAGCCTAGTCCTTATTCTCTCTGATATGACAAACACAGTGAAGAATACGGGTTCACGAACATATTCCTATGCTACCCTGCCGGCTAGTTCCCCTTATTCTTGGCAGTGTACCTCTCACCACAATCATTTGAGTCATCCCTTCCTACCACACCGCATTCCATTTTCTGTTTCTCTTTCTCAGTTATGTCTATATAACATCTATCATTTCCATATCAGTGAAAAAACTGTTCTCTAAGTAGAATGTGGTACTGCTTAACCATTGCCTAAAGTGACATGGCTCCTCAGCTATCACTACGGATCCATAAGACAAGTACTCCCACGTGCAGAAACAAACATCTATGTTTGTGTAGCCTGATGAACTATTTATTGTCCAGCTTCTACCTAGCAAAAAAAAATCTCTAAGTAGAACTTGATACTTCTTAATCATTACCTAAAGCGATGTGGCTGCTCAACTATCACTGTGGATCCACAAGATAAGTACCCACAAGTGCAGGAACATGCATCTATGTTCATGTAGCCTAATAAGCTATTCAAACAGAGTTAGGATCTTTCCCTACATAATTGCACATGCTAATTTCCCTATCTTACTGTAAAATTGTTTCTGCTGGCAAGTTCAAGCTGTAATAGCTGTGCTGGTGGCATTCCTGTGGCATTAACACAGCTTGCAGACCCCCCACCCGACTCGGCAGCCCTGTTTTGTCTACTGTATAAATCTTGTAGTAATAGCAGTGGATTCATTTATGTTATATCCTTATTATTATTTTTTTTTGCTTTAAGACCATTAGCCTTTTGCTGACTTGCAAGGTCTCTAATTAACCTCAGCTGTATGATTAAACTAAACTTAGGCATGTTATACTAAATAAGTTTAGCATTTAGAAATTTTCCAGAGACAGTCTTCAGTCTTGCCTTTCTTTGCATTTCATCCATGTACTTTCTGTTGTTTCCTGATTGTTTTCTTTGCTTCCTGTACCTCTGTTGTGGGTCAGCCTACTCTGTTCCACCTGAGCTTCCTCTACCCTACACACAATTCCCACCCACCCCCACTACTCCTAAACTTAAATCATATAACTCCACTCACATTAATTACACTGACCAATCACAATCTTACTAATTACCTACCCCAAACTGCTCCTATTCCATATCATTATATCACACACTGCCTTTTCTAATTATACTCATCTACTCCACTCTCCTATCTCTAAACAAAGATGCTTACATTTTATTAACATACCAAAGAACTATACCTCTCTTTACCACTACTTCACTCTGTTCTCAACTCCTCTGTATCCTATCTGCTCATCTCTTATCAATCAGCCTCTACTTTCTAAAATATCCACATCTAGTAGAATGTTCTATCTTCCTTACTTACTTTCCCATTAATTGCCTATCCTACTCATATCCCCTAAAATAGCCTTATATTTTTCTTTCTTCTCCTAGAATCACTTCATATCAGCCTTTCTACTATGTCTCCCTTAAGTCTAAACATATTTGCTTCTTTCTCATCACCTTGTTTACCTTCTTACTACTAAATCTTACAGCACTCAACTCTACCTCCTTTCCTTTATTACTCACATCAGCTACAACCTTCCTTTTGAACCCATTTGAAAGCTACCCTGACATTTCTCCTAGTCTCTATCAAATAAAGCCACTTGTATCCCACAGTGTAAAAATTCTCCCATTAAAATACTCTTTCACTTTCGCTTATTAAACTCTTTTAAATGGAAGAATACCACTGTTATCCCCTTATACAATGGTGGTATTTCCATTGACCCTGGGAACTATAGACTTATTAGCCTGTCTAGCCTTATCTGCAAGGCCATGGAGAGAATCATCATGGACCTTATCAACAGAAACACTGGTAACTTCTAAATACTTGACCCTACTCAATTTGGATTTGTCAAAGGGAGATTGTGCCTGTTAAACCTGGTGGACTTCTTCGAGACAATCACCAAGGCCCTTGGTGTGGGGAAATATGTACATAGAGCCTACCTAGACTTATCCAAGGCTTTTGAAACATACCCCACTCAAGCATAATTGACAAACTCACCCAGCTAGGTATCAATCCATATTTCATTAGATGGGTCTCTAATCAGCTCACTGATAGAACCAATACAGTCAAAATAGAGGAATCAACCTCTAACAGCAGACCTGTATCCAGTGGTGTGCCACAGGGATCAGTCCTGGAACCTCTACGCTTTGGAATCTATTTCTCCTTGATAAAGGACAAATTATTATTCCAGGGATAAAAATTAAAAGGGGGTATTCCAGGGTGACACTTTGTTACAATTGCTCTTTTGTCTTGCCCTTAACCCATTAAGCTGTCTACTTAACAGATTAGGTCATGGTTACAATTTCGATCCCAGAAAACAGAGAAGTGTAAAGACTTATCTTCCATTTGTGGATGATTTAAAACTGTTTGGTCCACCAGATGAAGAGATGAAGGCACAACTGGAAGTGGTAAAACTTTTTCAAGTGATATAAGAATGTAATTTGATCTTTGATATGTGCAAAAGTAACATTTAAAGAAAGAAAGCTGCAGCAAAAAGAAAATATCATTCTGGGACAGGAATGTGATATAAAGGAAATTGAGTGGGAGGGACTGTATAAATATTTGAGAACCGATGAAGCACTGACAATAAAACATGAACAAATGTGAACAAAACTCAGGAAGGAATATTTTAGAAATCTAAAATTAATACTGAAAACAGCATTGACACCTAGGAACAAAGTCAACACTATAAACTAATTTGATTTTCCAGTTCTAACTTACATTTTTGTGGTGATTGGACCCAAAAGATATTGGATCATTTGGATAGGAAAACAAGAACAATGCTTCCTGCTTATCAAATGATATATAAAAATCAGTGTATGCCAAAATTAAATATTCCTCATTTTGAAGGATGTGTGGGCCTCTTCAAAAGTGATTAAATGTATAGATCTGCAGTTGTAGGACTGCATGCACATCCGTTGACCTCATCAGATTCAAAGCAAAAGTTTTGAAATATGAAGAGAACAAGGCTAAGATGACCTCTTTGCTTAGTTTAGCAGAAGCATATCAGTGTCAAGTGGGAATGAAAATCAAACCAGAAGTATATAAAAATCAGTCAGTAAATGAATGTGCCAAAAAAAACCTAGAAAAAGTAGAAGGAGAAGGATCTGATGAGAAGGCAAGAAATAGGGAAAAAATGCATAAATATAATTGCAAGTACAGAATCTAGCAAGAATCTAATAAACTAGCAAGGGCGTTGCAACGGGGATTATGCAAGTATTACAATGCTGAAGTAGCTCAGAAGCATTGGAAACATGAACCACAAAGAATGATAGAGAATGATGAACTTTATATTACATGGGATCACCCATTACCAACAGTTCAAAAACTTAATGTGAGAAAACCAAATATAGTAGCCCATGAAAAGAAAACAAAAGTAGCACTGATCACTGAAATTGCTATACCCAGTGACTACAGTGTCTTACGTACAGAGATACAAAGTCATAAAACACCAGGATTTGCAGGCAGAAATGAGGGCAGTGTGGAAGAAGAATACCTAGACAGATCCAATAGTAGTAGGAGCAAAGGGTCTCATAAAAAATAATTTACAGTCTTATTTAGATATGCTACTGATACCTGTAACTCCATATGAATTGTAGAAGGAGTCAATACTGGAGTTGTTCTGGGAACTGAAAAGATCACTTCTGGCTAACAAAGATTGAAGCAATACTAATTGCATGGATTTTAATCATACTTTGACTTAGTAAGGGGGTCCCTTCCCATCATGGTATTAGAAACCAAAAAGACTTGGAGAAATTAAACCATGAAAGACATGTTCATTTGAAGCCTTTTAGGTTAGGCAGTGGTCACTGTCAGGAGTCTGTAGGAGGCAGAAAAGAGACAGAGAATTTAGGCATTCTGCATAGGTCACAGAATTCAGGCCCTTGGTTTTCTTAGTGCTAGTGTCTTTAGAGTTGGGACATTTGTTTGGACAAATACATGCTGAAGAGAGTATTACATTTGGTTATGTGCCAGTTAAGGACAGAATAGCATGAAATGATAAAAGCCATAGACCGGAAAGAGATACCTTTGCTAATCAGCTAGGTTAGGTAGCAAGAATTCTCACCACTGCAGATACATGGTGGCTGAAGGAGAGCTCATGACTTATGAAAGTCAGAAGGTCACTAATAACCATATACATTTTAATGGCTGTGTCACTTACATGTTGGTTACAAGAGTGTTTGAGTTTTTCCAAAGGGCACAGTAATACTCTTTTTAATTTTTTAACTTTAGACCATGGCCCTGGCACCATTTTTTTGTAGGTGTCAGTCCCTCTTGTATGACTATAGAATGTTCTGGGTAGTTGGTTATAGCTCCACGTTTGCAGTCAGCCAAAGACCTTTAACACCTTTTTGAATAGTAGACAAGTAAAGACCAAACAGGATTTACCCAGTAGCAGAGCCCCAGAGGACTTCCCTAGCTAGAATCCATTTAGAAAAGAGTACACCCCAATCCTAAATTGGTGGGTTCTGCCTATGATTGCGTGACCATTACAGAAAAGTCCATTGGGATGAGCTGGCAGGATCTTACCTTCACAGACTGTCCCAGCTGCTATTGATTAATTCAAGCATCTTTTGGTGCATCTGTAACAGACAGAGAAAGTACTTATTAATTCCAAATAATCTTCTCAGTATGGCCTTCCCAGTATTCTCACAGATTGTTGTTTCTTCTCATATTTTATAATTTATTTAAATACATCTAATTTACAATCTATCAGACTATTCATAATAATTATTCTCCATACCATCCCCTTAATTTTCCCAGCCCACTTTTAAGCAGTATAAACTCCATAGCTCACTGATTACAGTTCTGCTAGTGAGCTTGTATTCCATGGAGGAACAGCATTCTGACTACTGCATGAGGGAGCGTGACTTCCATTAAGGAGCAGCATCCATCTTGGTCTGCCAGGGGACATGTGTTCCATCAAGGAGGAGCATTCTGCCAACATGCAGCATCTGACACCCCTTCCCTCCCTTTTGTTTGCCTTCTGGTCACAAGGCACACTATATCTCATTCCCTGTTCTTTTCCAACACAAAACCTCCTCTAGAGTAGAAGAGAGGTAACTCCCATCGAATTGGCATAACCCAACAGTTTGCCCCTGCTTTTTCTTTCCCTTTGGATACAGTTTTTTCTTTTGCAGTGTATATCACATAATCATCATCTGCCCTTCCAATGATGGAACTTAACCTCAGTCCATTCTTTTTGTATGGCCTTCCTGATTCCAACCCCTATTTCTGGGAATGTGACACAATAAATAAATAATTTTTTTCTCATATTCTTTCTAGTTGCAAACTATTGCAAACTTGTACTTCTTCCTTGTTTCTGTAAAAAACTCTGACCTCTCTTGTTTATTCTGCGGCCCCTGTTGTGTGCACATAACCTCTCTTGTTTATTCAGGGGCTGGCCCCTGTTGTGTGCACATACACACCGACTGGCTGCTGTTCTGCTTGGAAGGCCTGCTTAATACCCATTCTTTTACTCCGATCACCATCTAAAATTTGTACTAGTTATCAGCTTAAAAATGAACTGGGTCAGCTATGCTCCTACCCAAGTGCTTTGCTCACCTGATGTCAAGGTCATCGCAAAATTATGGGTGAAAGACAGAACTCCTGGCCTCCCATACCGCTTCCTATATTAAACATAGACTTTCAGTCTTGTCCAGGTAAAGGAATGGAGAAATACCTTTTATTTTATATTAAAAAAATCTTAAAAGTAACATTGTCACCCAAGATAACCCCACAGACAATCATGTTCCCAGATGTCTCATAATTTGCATTCCAGTACAAAATTCATCTCCTCTAGGGAGTTGCCCACCAACCTCCATCATCTTATCTTGACATGTTTAAAACACTAATACCAGAACTGCTACACACTGCACAACCATACACAAATCTTCTTATTCTAGATCAGCAATAACATCACTAACATCTGTAACTGTTTCCTAGACCCAGAGAGTGAACAACTAATTACAGGTGACCATAGCAGACCCAGCTTCAAACCCCAATGAAACACACACACATACACACACACATTCACACGCACACACACACACACACCCACACACACACACACACACACACACACACACACACACACACACACACACACGCAGTCATTGACCAAGTCATTACAAATGCTCCTTAAAAGGTATATCAATTAAATAATTTCTCCTTCCTTAAATAACCATTGTCCCATAACATTCACTATCTTTATGTACCCCTCAAACTTGTCAGCCAGAGTTATCATCTTTTCTCGGTATCTCTCAAAAATATAGTTGCTTTAAAACAGAACATAAAAAAACACCTGATTAGTTTTATGTCCTCCAGTGGACAGACAGCACTGTTTTAATTCCCTTGTTAATGACAAACTTTTCGACCTTCAACAAAAACATTCTCCTTTAGTATGCAAATTATTCACATCAAACCAAAATCTCTGAGTTACAGAAAAAATTAAATTAATTTTTAAAACATAGGACATAGTCTGGGAAAAATGAAAAAAGTCATGAATTAGAAAACCTCTTAACTCTTCATAATATAACTAGGAAGGCTATTAGATGACTCATTACCACTGATTTTAAAGCCAGCACACTTATATAGTCAACATTGTACAGTCAAATCACTGCTGGGAAATGATCTTCTCCAAAAATAATTAAATACATAAATAAATAAACAAATAAATACATAAATAATAAAAAATATGATGTTTGGTACAAAACAAATGCTAAAAACGTTTCCCACAGATTGGCAAATCCTATGTATTAACCGTTCCCCCTCTGAACTAATAAGAATACATTTGTTTCCTTGCATTTTGCTAGATGCTCAATTCAACTTCTAGCACCACATCTATACAATAAAAAACAACATCTCTAAAACTGTTTTCTGAGTCAGTAAAATATCCCATTTCTTCCATTCACAAGCAAGAATCATGACTGACATGGGAACTCTCTAAGCACATTTACAAAATGGCCTTCCTTTAATCTCAGTGACTTTCAAAAAGAGCCTTCCCATTCCTGCAAACTCCACCAATCCACATTTTAAGATTCATTTTTATTATCCAAAATGGGAACATCATTGTCCCACTGATGCAAATGTAAAATTGCCTACCTCCTATTAAACAAAGATCAGATTTACTTTTCATATTGCTTACATTTAAGCTCCTTAAACAGACTCCCTGCACTGGTTAGTCATCTTTTAACTAAATTTCCCAGCTATAACCTCCACTCCATCCTATATCACAGCTTTTCTTCCCCATCTAATAAGCTATACTGCATTGATCATGCGGTTTCAGACACAGGACCCATACTTTGTGAATCTCTACTATCCAACCAAAAGATATTCACTTGCTTCAATACTTGACTCACAGGTAAAAACAGCAGCATCTCACAGCCTCAACTAAATGCAGCTGTTTCCAATCCACTGGCTTATACTACATCTCTATTCTGGCCCACATTCCTACAGATCTCTAATTTTTCATTATAATTTTTTTGTCCAACATTTTGGTCACTCCCCCCCACCACCACCACCTCCATCCTTTTTTTTTTTTTTTTTTTTTTTTAGTTACCCTGCCACAATTCCACTTCCCTACATTTGTTCTTCATACAGACTGCAGCTATTGTTCATACTGCTTGAACTGACATGTGATATGAGATATTTACTGTTATGTCAGGAGAAGTATGGCAGTGAATGTATAACATATGCCAGCACAGCTAGCTGGAGTTTTGTAAAGAATTATATGTCATTTATGTATCAAACTGATGTGTACATATGCTTGTGATAAAAAATGTATTTGTAAAGTTACTTGTGTTAAAAATATGTACCAACAGTGGGTCCTGCTGGACAGAAAGAAAAACACACCTGTACGTCAGACTGAATGGTAACTGTTGAAATTAATATTATAAGAGAGGATATTGGAATAGAAGAAATTAATATCAGCCCAGCTAACTTTGAAAAATAATTTGAAATTAAATTAACTCTTAGGCCACCAAAATTGAATCTTGCAGTTCTGATTGCAGCCATAAGAACATGTCTGTGAAAACAAGGACTAGGAATCATTGTTGTATTGTTCTTAGCAGTGAACTAATTGCTACCCTGGAAGTGTGGTAGTGTTGAAATTGTTGTATGACTTCCAGACGCTGCAACAGATCTTAGCAAAGCTTTAGATATGTAAATTAACACATCTGTGCTAAATCCTGGCAGCCTCTAGTAAAGGCGATTGTGTGGGAGCCAAAGTCAGATGGCCAGATATATGCAATGTCATTCTATAATCCAGCACAAAAATGATGTGTTAATACAGGATGAGACTGAAGTCTGTATTTGAAACCTGACATAAAAAGATAACTCACATAATTCATCTTGCCTTGCTCTAGTAAGTGACCAGGGACTAGTAATTCTTTAGATCAGTCAGGAAAATATAGTGAGATTAATTAAGTATTGTTTTTCTGTATCTATATGAATCTATTCATCTATGTTATTTTAATATTTCCTGTGATTGAAACTCTGGAATTTATTGTAAATATATATTCAGTATTTTTATGTTCTTTTGTTTATTATTAAATATATTTAAACTTTTCTATGTGGCTGGTCATTTAGAGAACATTTTAAACTTCAAGAGTACTTATATCTATTTGGTGACTGTTTGGCCACTCTTTAAAGCCTTACTGCATTGGTCAAAAACTATCATTTGTATTAATATTAATTTCATTCAGTATAATAGGATACCCTTGCAAGACCCTTGGTGTAGCTGGCTTTGGAGTGCCTGGTGGCAATGTTACTACCTTATAGTCTGGGCAGAAGGTATATAGCTAGTAAATCTGTGCCAGCATTTCTCAGGTATATGTGTGTTTTGTGAAAATCAAATCTTAATGAGTGTGTGTATCAGTTGCTTGGAGCAAGGACATAAAGCACCGTTTTCACAGAGAAGGTGGTGGAGCACTTGGCATGGTCACTTGGCTGAAGGCTCAACTCTACAGCTGTGCTAGTGGAGAGTCTTATTGGGAGCCTGGAGAGAGAGAGAGAGAGAGAAATAGAGAGGGCCAAGCCTCCATACTGAGTGTATTCCCTGTGTGCTCTTAAGGGAAATTGTGCTTGATGCAGAGAGCTGCATCTAGAAATACTGTGTGTATCTATTTTTGTTCCAAATGAACATCCCACTCTAGTGTCAGTGTTGAGGATTCAGGTTCCTTGATTACTGACCCAAGGGGTGTAACATGACAATTAACATTTTACTCATTTGTGCAGTATTTTCTAGTTTTAATTAGATTTTGTAATTCTGACAAAATATTTTGTTATGTTTTCTTTGCATCCGAGAGGTCTTTCATAGTTAAAGTAAGCTTATTCCCATCCATAACTGCCTGTAAATGATCTGTTGTG
Organism: Protopterus annectens; assembly: GCF_019279795.1. NCBI lineage: Eukaryota > Metazoa > Chordata > Ceratodontiformes > Protopteridae > Protopterus > Protopterus annectens. The sequence continues at coordinate 226,600,164 of NC_056750.1, forward strand.
ATCAGTATACCATTCTGATAAACAATCTAAATAAAAATCTTGTTTGTCACTATTTCTCCCTTTTTTTTACTTGTATCCCTGGAGGCTGAAAAAGGTCCATATGGATTATTGTCGTACCCTGGTTAAAAAAATTAATTAAATAAATAAATAATACTAAGACTGCCAACAGATTCCTTGGAATTTCTGTTGAATTCGGTCTTTATAGGGATACTGACCATCTTACTGAAATCCATTGTATGCCGGTACATTGATGGGACATCGACTCAAGCCTGTATTACTTCTAAAGGAAGCAGACAGAAGTGTCACTTACCTAGTAAAACATGTTTCTCTGCCATAAGGAACATTCACCACTGAGGGATTAATCACACAGCAAAGGTTTCTGCTGTACCCACGGCCAATAATATGATTTTGTTCAGACTGTTCTGTGAGGCACAGTTTACAACAAATATGGACCATGTAATCGACATATTGCCATGGTACCTAGGACTATTCAAGAACCCCACCTTATGTGTAAATATGATCCAAAATGTGCAAATAGGGAAAGATAAAAATCAGTAAACTGATTAATTGATTAACTTAAGAGCGTGCTTTTTTTTTTCAGTTTGCAAGTTTTTCTCCATCTGTTGAATACCTTTCACTGATGTGCCACTATGCAAAAAGCAACTATATTCATTAATGTGGTTAACATGCGGGTTTTACAGAATGAACTAAAAAAGAAATCACAGTTACAAAGCATTCTAATATTATAGCTTTCTTTTACTTGCAATCCTAGTCATTTCAAAAAAAAAATACATGTGTATTTTATCAGTCAGGTATCAATAAACAAGTGCTATGCAATTTCACTTCCTCTACAATGGGGAAGAAACCACAAGTACAGCAAAGAATATTGTCCAGATGTGTACATTTGAAAATAGAACTGCTTCCACTTTGTGCATATGTCTCATACACATCTTCCTTCAAAAATGGAAATCATTAGAAATATTCTGTTTCCCCTTCAGGCACAGTTGTACTTGATGAAATCTTTAAACCATGGATATGAGCCTGCATTGTAGGAATTTTCTTCAAATAAAAACATATTTTATGCATTTAACATGTTTTATGCATTCTTTTATAAGGTATCCCTGTTTTCAGAATCTCGGCTTCTGCACGACTGTCATCAAATGATCTTTATTGAGGATTGTTAAAATTTAAACAAATGTAATGCAACCATTAAGATAACATAAAGGTCTTCACGCCTGGGTTTACTACAGCTCAGTGCAATGTGATTCCTTAGCATATGTGTATCTTAAGTAAAAATGCTACTTGGAAAACAGAATTTTAGAAATTTCTGTGCACTGTAATACTACTGTTATGTCATTTCATTCCTCTAAGCAAAACTGAAATTTCTGAAATAAATGAGTTATTGAGAAAATCCATGTATTTATCTATTTATTTATTTAGTAATTGGTTTGCTGGTTTATTTTTGATAGTTTCATAAAAGCTGTTTTCGTGTAAATATATACTTTAGTCCTGTTCCGGTAAAAGTGCTTACCATAACAGGATTCACTGTTATCATGCTTTAGTTACCATAGTAACAGGGAATGAAATCAGCCCTTAATTGTTTCCATCTGTTTAAACAGCTAAACTATTAATGGGTACCACCGGAACTTTGCTTTTGAATTGGTATATCTGGATCATTGTCCTTTGCTAGAATGCAAATTATAGTTTGAAATCACTAAAAAAATGGACTGCACTTAAAAACGTAAGGTGTTTCCATTTTGTTATTTTCAATTTTTCTTTTCCCTGAATACCCTGAACCCTGAGGAAACAGGACCCTAGTCCTTTCAGTAACTGCCATGTCCGTATTTTTGCGGTCCTGAGTGGTCACATTGCCTTCTCCAAGATCTGTTTTCCAGTGTTTAAAAAGGTGAGTTTCAGCTTATCCTATTTTGGTAAGAGTCTGTAGATAAGAAAAGGGAAACCCCATTTAATATATGTTCTCTCACTGTCCTTCATAAGCAGTGAACCTACGCATGTCTTCTGTAAGTACAAGCTACCATATTCAAATTCAGAGTTAATGGCGCTCATTCAGATAAAGTAAAATAACAGAGCTTAAGAGACACTGCCCTACTAATATTCACCAGGAGATAGGGTTGCCACTGTTAGCTATTGCAGCCATCTTTTGAAATAAGATGACAACAGTTAATTTGCTTAATTCCTGGCCTTCTCGCTGGAACTTCAATGCAGTGCATGCAATTCCAATTTTGGACCTCTGCCGCATAGCCAGTAACAAATGTCCTACATGACTGCATCTGCTATTTATTTCTCAGCTTGATTTATGAATATCTAAATCATCATCATCAGCAACAGCAGAAGCATCAGCAGTATCATTATCCTCATTGTTTTCCAAACTGCTCTTCCTCGTGAGGGTTACGATATATACTTGACTTCTCTATTCCAAGTAATAGCTTCCCACTCATATTATGGCTTCCTTAGCTGATCTCAGGAATGCAGATAGATATAATCCTTCTAATGTTTCATGGGTCTGCCTTGAGGCCTCCTTCTATAGGGCTATGTCTGGTATACCTGTAAGGGACATAGTTTTAGGTTAAACCACCTCATCTGATTCTCCTCAACATGGAGAAACACTTAGTTGTTCTCTAATGTCCCCTGAATTCTAGCCTCCTCCTTATAACACGGGGAGTGAGTACAGCTATCGAGAGAAGATATATAATTTCTGTTGTCTGTATCATTGATCTTACTTTGTAATTGACTAACAGAGTTCAGGAATATAATTGAGGAAAGAAACATGGATTGGGCAATGAAATGAAAGCTTCATCTTGTCAACCAGTTCTCACTTCACCACCAGAGTCTGTTAACACACGTGCAGTACTGTCTCCTCTGTACCTATCCAGTGGTCAGCCTTCTGATCCACTATACCTTCAGCAAGATTCTTAAACTCCTCCAAATGAGGCAGTTGCTTCCTCCCCTTCATTGACAGACAGATGTCCACTGTTATTCTAAAAGACTATCATAGTCTATGACTTGGAGGTGTTGATCTTCATCTCAGCCACTCTACACTCAGCAGCCAATTGCTTCTGTTTAAATTCTTAATCAGACCCAAGACTAAGAAAAAAACATAACCTGTAATCAGCAAAGGTATAACCTTCAAATCTCTAAAATGGCTATTCTCTACACCTTGACTATGCACTGACAGCCTATTCATGAAAATCACAAACATAATCTCGCAGGCCCATGCTTGCATTTATCAAGGGTGTCAGAACTTATCAGAGATTTGGGATGCATGGCTAGGCTTAAAAAGGCCCTTGTGGTCATTATCCTAGTAAACACCCATGAACCTATGAACTTATAAAAGCCTTCAGAAGATACTCTTAGTTGAGTCTGTTATCCACCTTGAAAATATTCAGCTTAACTAATAAACTCCAAGAATGTTAACAAAACTCCCACTCTTCATATACTGGGGCTAATAGACACACTACAGCAATGGCAGGCCACACTTCTGTTGCCCAGAAAAAACATTTTGATGTATGCAGTCATATAAATTTTTCAAGTTCAAAACCACATGTAGACAGTACTGTAAACTGCAATGACCCCTCCAGTATATTTGTGGAAGAACAAAGAGACTCTTCATCATTCCATGCCTAGGTCAGTATCTGAATTTATCCTCATGAATCATGCAGAATCCACTTATGGTGGTAGTTGTCTTTGAATGCCTTTATGGTCTATATAGATCTCTTTTCTGGTGTTTAATGTTCCTGGTAAGGTCATCCTTAGAAAATTAGTCTGAGGGGGAGGCTAGTTACACCATAGTCCAAAATCTGTGATATTTGCCTGGAAGTGGGATACTGATATCCTCTCCTGGAGCCAAGCTTGGGACTGGCTGTTATTAAAGAGCAGCCAGTCATTGGGTGACTCACAAAACCCAGCTAGGCTCAACTTGAACCAGCTGTGTGAACCCACCATGTGGACTCACCACCCAGGATCAGAGGATAGGGTAAGCCAGAGATGATGCAGAGCAAGTCACTGGCTAGAATGGGACAGTGTAAAACAGACATGCCTCACTGAACTCAAAAAACAAACTGATTACTTGACAAATACCAGCATTTTAATACATTTCAGTTTTATGTAAACATACTGATTTTACCATATTCAATAATGAACCTGTTGCAACTTGAAAAGTATATCCAAATAATATTGCTCTACAATGCAACTTCTGTAGTGGTTATATGCACATCAAAAATTAAGTTTTTCAGAGTGAATCTGACTGTCTGACAGCTACTTGGACAAAAGTTGTAATGGCCAAATCATGATGGGCAGTGGAACAACTGAATATGATTTTCTGTGGAGATAAAGCTTCTTATATTCCATATATGGTAGACACCTGCAACTCCCAACACTGAATATATCCACCTTTAAAGTTGCGCCATTATGGTAAGAAAAAATGCATAGAAATGTGAGCCTGTAAGATTCTATGATCCTTGGTTGTACCAATTGTGGCACGCAACTATAGTCCAACTGACCTGTAAGCTATGGAAAACCAAAGAAAACAGCATGTGTCTATGCAGCCTATACAAATAGTCAACTGATAAACACAACAAAAATAGGCTCAAACAGTGTCCTGATAACACACTCAGCTCTGTCCAAAAGAAGTAATACTCCAAAAGAAGGAACCTGCTTAGACCATAAAAGATAAAAAAGTTAATTTAATAAGTAAACTTGGAAAACATAGGTTAAGCGTTCTATCCATTAAAATGCAGGACTTCGTCAGAACCTTATTAAATACATGCATTTAAATATCTATTTAAACAAGATCACATGTTTAAATTCATCATATTACAACATGCATTTAATTTAAAAAACATTTAAGATAATTAATGGATTCGAAATACTCTCTCATAAAATCTAATTAAACATATGACATAAATATAAATACTAGTATATGTGCGAAAAACTGAATTCTTAAAAACTTTCAAACATCACTAGCTCTCAACTTTAAAATTGGAGAAATACAAACTTGACCATTTAATCCCAGACCATAAGTTGCACCTAGTCTTAATTGCCAGGTAAGCTACCTTTGTTCTAACTTTGTCTCCCAGGCACTGCCTTTCAAGTCTAGAAGCTCTACCTCCAGGAGTCCAAGCAAGAATTTAGAAGATGTACAGACAGTAGAGTGTTTATATGAAGCATCACTAAAGTTGTTTCTTGAAATTGCATGCATATGTTCATAAATTCTTTTCCAAAATTGTCTCTCTGTCTTGCCAATATATTATTTTAAACATTCCTGGCAAATTGCTATATTTATTATCCCTTTTGTGCCACAATTTCCACCAGTTAAAAATGTCTTGTGGGAAAACCTGTCAAAGGTTATAACCTAATGAGGCTCATGTAGGCGGTATCTTGGAAACTGTTTCTTTCTGTCCCACAGGTGGTTCATGGGAAACAAAATTAGAGAGGAGAGAGCTAATATGGCAACTAAGACTTAATGCTGTAACACTCCCTGGTTTAAATGAATACACATCTATTACCCCCATTCTAAAAACAGAGCAGTTAAATTTTAATACTAGCTATCTCTGTACACTTCCTAGCCTTTTACAAGGCACATATTTAAGCCTATTTCCACACTTTTACAGTGTTGACCAAATTAATAGAAATCTTGACAAATAATGGAAATTTATTAGTTTCTATAGTGATTTTCAATCTGGGTTTTTCAGAAATTTACAAAATTATTTCAGTTTGCTAACTCTTTAAGAAAAATCTGTTTAGCATGAAATTACTACGTTACTTACCTACTTAAAGAGAAATGACATCATAATGACACAGCTTCATAACCTTACAAATGGGTAAATTGACAGACTTAATGTCACAAAAGCATGCAAAGTTGTGATTCTGCTCAAGGAAGATGTTCCTGGATCAGAAATTGCCAAGAAGATCAGAGTTAGTCAGCCATCTGTCAGCTGAATTCAGAAGAAACTGAATACTGATGAAGGGTCATTTCCCATATGTTCTTGCAGATGTGGTCACAGAAAGTCCACAGCTTCTCAGGATGATTTGTGTCTGATCAGAGAATGCCATAAAAATTGCAAGCCATTCAGTAGACAGCTGTAGGGGATGCTGAAACAACAGGGTGTTACAGTGAGTTCCAAGACTGCTTTATGAAGACTTCTGGATGCTGGGCTTTGAAGTTGCAGACCTCTGAAGAAACAAAGATTGTCCAAACAAATGAAAGCAAAAAAGACGGAACTGGATGAAAGAGTTTCAAAACTGATTAGAAGAAGATTGGGAATGGATTGTTTTCAGTGATGAAAGCATATTACAGTGTTCAGATCAGCAATTACAATATGTCAGACGACAAACTTGAGAGCAGATGTGGGACGATTGTATTATTTAGCACATCAAGCACGCCACAAAATGATGGTGTGGAGCAATATGAGCATCTTTGGAACAGGTCAGTTCTACATTATTCAGTGAAATGTGAAGCAGGAAAAGTACAGAACCATACTGCAGCAACATCTGCTCCCTCAGCTGTGTGACTGGGCAAAGAAGAAGGGAATTACAGGTACAGGGGACTTCATCTTCATGCACAATGGTGCCCCATGTCACAAAGGTTGACAGTTGAAAAGGTTCCTTGATGTCCATGGTATTGAAGTGTTACCATGGTCGAGTAACAGCCCAGATATGAGTCCAACAGAGAACCTGTGTGCATTTCTGAAGTCAGAGAGGAAGAAAAAGACCATAACAAACAAGCAGCAACTGACTGAAGAACTCATTTCAACTTGGATGTGCAGTGCTTCTGTGACTGAACATTGCCATGAACTTGCTCATTCTATGCCTCAACGAGTTAAATCCTTGATAATGGCCAAAGGATCATTCACAAAATATTAGAACTTGTATGAGAACATTTTCTAATATAACATGAATTATATTGTTTGTCATTTCATATACTCATATTGAGTTACATGGTGAGACAACAATAAAAACAAAAATAAAAACAATAAAACACTGATTTCTATTAATTTGGCCAACACTGTAGTACTTTTTATACTTTTTAATCTTACAGTAAGTCTTTGAAAAAAAATTGTATTTATTAACACAATTTTCTCCATAGGTTTTTATTATCAATTATACACACCAAGTTGTTTTTATATGTATTTTAGATACATTTTTTTTGATGTATTAAAACTATTTAACTTGGTATATGTATTAAAACTATTTTGCTTTGTATATTTCTTTAAATTATACTGCTTAATTACTTGTGACTGATGATTGGTCATTTGTTAACTTATTTTAATATTTAATGGAGTCTGCAACTTGCAAGCAATGGTTCTGAAGCAGTCCCAAGGTTTGGGATGAAAACTAAACTGTATGTATGTTCTTGTTTTTTAATATAAGTGATTCAATATAAGTGATTTCTTAACTAAGAGTGGAGTCTGTGGCATTATTTACGAAGTTTCTAAGATATCGCTAAGTGTTGGTAAACCTGCAACTTCCTTACTTGTCTGCCGGGTTTTTGAAGTCATCAATTAACATTGCAAAGCTGATCTACTTACTAAAGAACATTCTAGAAGTGTGTTTGAGACTGCCACTACTATTTAAGCCACCGACGTGTTACTAAATGAGCCTCACTGTGTTATTTGGTGTTTTTTTGGCAGCACGTCACATGCTGGTTCTCTAGTCTTAAAAGTTATATAACCTGCTTTTCTAAAATATGGGGGCACTGTTTGCCAGCTCCACATCTGTGAGTGCCAGTACTGGTCTTTATACTAAAATTAGTAGGGCGTTCAAGTAAATATTTACAATTTTTAGCAGTTTAAAAAACAAACTTTGGTTTCTCACCCAAAGTATTAGAAATACCTTCATTCACTTTTAATATGTTCCAATTATTGTAAACTATTTTCTTAATTCTTTTGCAATAATGGTTATATGTCAATATGAAGGAATGTGTGTAGTTGTTTCTATCTGTGTTAGTGTATTCCATTTGAATAATGCACAATGGCTGTCCAGCCCAAGCAAGGATTTATATCTAATCCTCCAGTTACTAAGCACATATTCTTTATTGTTGTTTTAAAAAATCCACTGGATACTTTCTTTCTTCAAACATATCTAAAATGTTTTCTACCTCTGGCAAAAAAAATATGTTAAAATCAGAGCACATTCTAGCTGTACTGACTAAATGACCCTTACAAATATTCTTCTTACTTTGTTCTAGATGGAAACTATTAAGATCCAAGGAACAGTTTAAAAACAATTGTTTTCTTTATATCTTGGAACACAAACATCAATTGTCTAAATTCTTAAAAGAAGTTACGTCTAAAAATTTACTTCGGCACTCAATTGTTTATGAGTGAATTTAGGGAAGGATGTAGTACAATTAATATATGTTACAAATTTGTGTGCAGTAGTATTTGTTTTCTTCCTAAGAATAAAGATCCCATTTAGGTAATGGCAATAAATATGCTGACTTTCTGAGAACTCCAAAGTCAAAACATAGAGTTTCTTCCAACTATACATAACCAAATCTGTGTCTGTGGGGGCACAATTAGCTCCCATGGCTACACCTTTGACCTGTCAAAAAAATTCACAGTCAAAATGAAAGAAATTATTGGACAGTATGAAGTCCATAGCATCAGTCAAAAAATTAATGAATCTATCATTCAAACTGGTCAGTTTGATTACAGCAGAATGGAGTAAGTCAAGACTCTCCTTGTGGGCGATACTAGTGAATAAATCAAGAGCATCAATTGTGGAAAACTCACATTAGTGACAAAAAATGAGGTTGTAATTTTGCAAGAAAATCCCAAGAATCAAGTAGAATTTGTTGGGTGTTAGTAATGGATCCCTTTAAAATCTGCTCTACAAAAACAGCTAAAGCACTAGTCTTAATAATATGTGCAGACTATCAGTCTATAGCGAGGTGGTATAATATTTTTGTGAACCTTAGGGACCCCAAATATAATTGAAATAGAAAAGTGTGAATTATGTAGAAAATTGCATAATTCTGTAGTAATAGTACCCTGTAGGGTGTAGTCTTCTAAAAACAAATCAATCTTTTTGTACGTAATGTTTATCTCATTAACAGAAAAATTGAATATATACAGGATGGGTTATGTTAATAAGATTACTAACATGATTTACAATACAGAAAAAAATGTTCAATTGTTTCTGTTAATGAGATTAACATTACATACAAAAAAAATTGATTTGACAGCAGGCCATATTAGCCACAGGTATAGAGGTCTGCACTTCTAATGCTATTATTATGACTACATAACAGTACTGTGCTTTTATTGATAATAACCTAAAACAGTATTCTAAAGGGCTGGTTTTTAATATGGGGAGTGTGGTATTTGAACCCACAAGCAATGCTTATTGTAATACTGTACCTTTCCTTTTAATGCAGCATAATGCAAGCAGTCTTTCCTTTTACACTTTATAGATACAGGTTCAATGTTATAATGCTAACAATCTCAGCATGCTCTTGTTGTCCCTGGTATACAGGTCACACTTTACATTGCAATATGTGTGTCAACTCAGACAAGTACTGTATAATTTGGACATTTGCTTTTCTAAATTACCACCCCTGTCTACTCTATGATACCGGACTGTTGTTATAAGTAACATACTAATGCATGCATACTTTTGTTTTACAATGGGATTAATACATGCTTAATGTGATACAAGTTTTTACCACAATATTCTTCAAAGGTCTGTACATTCAGTGCCCTTTCTGCATTAGCTGTGGGAAAAACAGGACACAACAGAATACTATTAAGAACACCAGTAATGAACATATACAGCTGATGCCTCCTACAAGCAGTGCCTGTAAGTAATACTTACACATTTGTAGAGTGCCATCATTCCTGCATTCCTTGAGCCAGTGGCCGAGGGTATCCCTATTCCTCATCTTGAGGTCTCGCAAGTCTCTTCACCAGTGCTGGGGATACTAGTAACACTGGACAGATCCTGGGCCAAACTATTCCATGCATCTGATTTGTAACCTGATCCATGATATTGCTCCTGCAAAAGCTGGGGACCATAGTGATTCACTAGGAGTCCAACAAACACTGTGGACTATTGCACATCCCACCTTTGAGACTAAAATCTCAGAGCCTATCCCTGAATGCTAGCCATATCCAATAAGGGATGTCGGGAGGTGTACGCACTGCACTGATTGCAGTACAAGTTCTTTAGAAGAGGAGGTAGCTTTTTTAATTAATGAAAATTTCTGATTGGCCCCCTTTATTCCCAATTATTTACAGGCCTTTTTAAAAAATTTTACCATGGCAATTTCCACTGATGTCATCACGTACACAATGACATCAGCATCATGAACAGCCTGTCAGAATTCGGCCCGAGGGGTGTGACTGCTGAATCACTGGCTTGTGTTTATGTTTGGGTAGCAGCAACGTGTGTCTCGGATGTCAGGTGCAGCAGCTGTCCTAAAGGTAAGTGCAGACCAGCACAGACTATGGGTGTCATCTAGTTTTATGTATAGTGTTGTCAGGTTTTATTTTTCTATATTAGTGTTGACATTGATATTTGGTTGCTTTCACTTGCCTTTAAAGCATATTTATTGTTGCCAACTGTATTTACTTTTATTGTGCTTCCAGTTGTTTAGCAATGCTAACGTAATGCCTGATCGCAGCAGTTGTTATCTTTTGTTCGAGCATTAAATTTGTATGCATTTCGGTATTTTTAGATGTCAGAAATTGATTGGTCAATTCTGCCTTAAATCTGGTGACAGAACTGTTTTAGTGCTTTACTTTTGGTGGGATTTGCTCTGTCTATGGGTATTCAGGCTTAATGGCCCCTATGTAGATGTCGTGTGACTTTATTGAAGGGCTGCATTCATGGTTTAGTACATACAGTCTACATATATCATGGCTTCTAGACTGGTGGTTAAGTTTTCATGTTACAAAGGTTTCAATATTTACTACACTGTCATGATAGGTTTATTATGCCCGGATATGCTTTTGAGTGTTTAACGTTTTGCAGTATTCTAGAGCTATGATTACCAATCAATTGTTTTAGCAGTGTGTATGATTGGTCAGATTTATGTATTTTAAGCTGTGATTGGGTGCAGTTTTTACAATTATAAATGTAGCTACATAAGTTACAGTTTGTGAATATATTTTTTGTTGTTATATGGCTTGCAGTAATTAGTTGCTTAGATCAACTTTTAGCTTAGGCGCTTATGTGCAAGCTGTTTGATATTTTGGTTCTACTTCCACGCTTTGTAGGCTAAGTTTTTAATTATGGAATTTTATTCTTTATTGTGAGTTTTTATCCAATACGTAATTGTTGTAGTAGATTTTAACCAATCAGCTATCTTGATTATGATCTGTTGCTTTGATATTACTGTTATAAAAAGACAGCCTTGAGTGAGTTTACTTAGCGTGAGTTTTTGATCTTTTTACATATGTTACTGCATTGGTTTCATCTTTTAAGGGCTCTATAAGTTCTCAACATATGGATCAATTTTACTTTTCTAAAGAATAAGGCCATTTAGACTTTTAATGGCTAGGTTCACCTAAATTGGATAAGAGATTTAATGGTGATTTTAATGGACAGACTGCAGCAGGGCACCAGGCTCACTTATTACTGTGTGTGTGACTGTAAATATTTGAAGTGAACTGTGTCTGAGTATATGATTTGCAGGGTCTGCTTGTACTGTGTGCGACTATTTGATCTGCAGGTCCGTTCTGCTTCTTAGTTTCATTTACCGCTCACTGAGCATTTGAATTATTAGTTTCGTTCAGTGGTTCACTACTTGACTCAGGAGAGAGGGTGTGTGTGCGTGCAACTATTTGATTTACAGGTCTGTTCTGATTTACTACTTCAACTCTGCATTTTATTCAATTACTGCATTCTGCTTTATTACTTAAACTCTGCATTTGAATTATTCAGTTCATTGAGTACAGCAAAGCACCAAGTCCACTTATGACTGTGTATAAGTATTTAATTTGCAGGTCCTGAAGTGTCAAGTTGTACTGTATGTGCAACTATTTGATTTGCAGGTCCATTCTGCTTTACAGTTTTATTACCACATTTAAATTATCAAGTCCGTTCACTACTTGACCGGGGGGGGGGGGGCGTGCGACTATTTGATTTGCAGGTCCATTCTGCTTTACTGCATAAACAGCCCAAATGTAATCTTTATCCACCACTGGCCAGATGCTGAGATACATTTTCTTTGAATGTGGGTTTCAATGCTGTTTCAATGAATGTGAGTTTCAAGGGCAGAGAAGTTTTAATGATAAGTCTAGTTTCATTGAGAAACTGCATTGCTTTGTTTAGCAGATATTTATTGGTGTTTGTGCTGTAAAATGCAAAATAAAACTTTTCTGGCAAATCATTTAAAAATGAAGTCACTAAATAATGACAGACATTAAGTTTCAGATGTCATAACCTTGAGAAAAATGCATGCTAAAGCAAGACCTGTTATTCTATTAATACAAAATCAATTTTTAGTACTGTTTGTATGTTCCCTCAATGTATTTGGCCTTGTCCAGATTTCCTGCATTAAGAGGTTGAGAGGTATGTGCAAATAAATCGCTTTATAGAATTAGGAATATCCAAACCTCTCAACTGTCCCCAATTTTGCCTCAAAATGTTGCTCTCCCCCTAGTAATCCCTCAGCAAAATAGCAATTTTGGAAGAAAATGTGGAGGGTTTACAATTATAAATAACTGTAGTGATCAGAGTTATACATTACTTTTATTTCAGAAATGCATGTAGATTCTTTAATTTTGTCAGCTGCTCAAGTTAACAATGCTAGTATTAAAAAGGTGTCCCTTCTTTGATAGGTTCCCAGCTGTATTGTGTGGCAATTTAATATTTTTGCATCACATTTTTGGTCCATTTTTCATAAAATTGTGGTTTTCTGGCAAATTAGTGGCAAAACATTAAGGACTGAAGTTAGAAAATAATGGCAGACATTTGAGTTTCAGATTTCATACCTTTCAGAAAATTCATTCGAATGCAAGACCTACTACTATTCTATTATATTTCTAAGTTTATAAGAGCAATATTTAAAAAATGCCCCTATTTTTGGGCCTTTGCCCCAGTTTTATTTATGAGTTTGTTGCTCTAAGAGGTTGAGAGCTATTATGTGTGTGTGTGTGTGTGTGTGTGTGTGTGTGGGTGTGTGTGTGTGTGTGGGTGTGTGGGTGGGTGCGTGTGTGCGTGTGTGCTTGTGTGTGTGTGCGTGTGTGTGTGTGTGTGTGTGTGTGTGTGTGTGTGTGTGTGTGTGTGCGTGTTTAAGAGGTAGGTAGCATACCTCTCAACTGTCCAAATTTTGCAGAATGTCCAGATTTTTTTTGTCTGTTCCTCATAAATTTTGTGATTTTCTAGAAAATCATTGAAGGCTGAAGTTACTAAATAATGACAGACATTTTAGTTTCAGACTTCATGTCCTTTAGAAAAATTCATACTAGCACAAATCCTGTTATTCTAGCAACATTCTACGTTCGTGAGAACATTGTTTAATATCTGTCCCTGTTTATTTTATATTTCTTGCACTAACAGGTAGGTAGGGTTGTGTGTGTGAGTGAAACACTCAAGTTAGGGGTAGCAGGTGGTTAGTAATTTACTCAACCTCAAAACCTGTACCTTAGTTACAGAAAACAAAAGCATGAATCCTCTACCCCAACTACCATGCTGCATTTTTCAAAGAACTAGCTTTCAGGTTCTTTTTCAGTGAACCGAGTTTGAGTGAATCTATATTATATTACTGAAGAGGCATTACAGCAAATGCCTCTTCATCAACACTAAAAGAGCGAACTGTGAATTATAAGAATGGCCGTAGCTTGACTGGGGGCGGGGGGGGGGTGGGGGTAGCAGTTTGAGAGCTGTGAGTACAAATTTGAAAATCCTAGCTACACCCCTGGCCCAATACAGATGGACACCAATGTATAATGACTTTTCCCATCAATTCCAGTTATGACAGATACTGAAACACACACTATTGGATTTTGTAAAATTTGAGAATAGTGCAGTCTGCTTAGTATCACGCAAACACATTGCCTGCATCTCTGTGATGAGAAACAATAAAATGAAGTTCATTAATACAGATATTATCATATCATTACACAACTGACAATATTACATCAGGAAAATACTTAGGCTATGAGAAATACTAGGCAATTGCTATAACTCAGGGTGATTATAATGTGAGATGGGACACCAATGGAAAAAAGAGAGGTGTCTGCTGTAGTGGAACCATGGTCCTGATACATGGAAGTCCTGCTCTCCCAGCTGTTGCAAGTAGAAGGCTTAAAGAATACATGTGTATGTTTAACTGAATTGCTATGTAATGCAAGGACACATTAGTAAAATATAAGTGGCAATCCTTGTATTAGAACCTAGGACAATGTGAACTTCAGGCCAACACTTAACATCTGAAACCACAGGGGAGGTTACATGAAAGGTTATTACATTAATATTGATCCTGAGGTTCACACTGTTACACCCAACGCAACACCACTTAGCAGGTTCTCGCTATGCAGACTGACATTAAGAGAATACATCCAAGGTCTTTTTTTAGATGTCTGGGTCCTGTCTGCTACCTGGGCGGTCCACTTCAACAATTTGTACACTGCCGCTGTGCATGCAAACCAGCTGCATATAGCTGACACTCTTTATGTTATGAGCATGAAAGTGCAGGAACGGACAGGAATATGTAGCAATGCTGAAACAGTGGCACCAAATACTAACATAAAAAACAAGTAATAATAGGCAGCCTTTGAAATCAATGTATCACACACACACTACTAGACTATGTAACTACACAGGAAATATTCCTACATCTAAAATCCAATTCACCATCCAATGCACATGCCAAACACAGGATGGTTGCCTTAACCCGGTGTTTCAAACATACACTGTTGCAGCAAGCAGCAACAGGCATCCAGCACCATACCTCTCAGCCTCTTAGAGCAAGGAATCTGGATGAAGGCATAAATAATGGGTAGACAAAGGCAAAAAAAAAGGATACTCTTTAAATATTGCTCTAACATACTTAGAAAGTGGATAGAATAACAGGTTATGCATTATCATGACCTTTCTGAAAGATATGAACTCTGAAACTCAAATGTGTGCCATTACTTCCTGACTTCATTCCTCAATGATTTGCCAGTAATGTTACAGAAAACAAAAATTCTATGAGAAACAGACCAAATATATGAGTCCAACACCTGGACATTCTGCAAAAAATTGTACAGTTGGGAGGGATGTTCAGCACACAAATTGAAAATAATGTACAGTTGTAGTAAAATATTATATGTTACCTGCACATCTAGTAAAATGTTTCAATTTTACAATATTGCACTTATTGATTACACACCCTGTGATGGTGTTTGCTTGGAAATATATATCAACAATTTACATATCTGTGTTTCTTGGTCATTCATCACTTATCTCTCCAGTAGAATGAGACTTACAGTATGTACACCATTCAATATAATTGCATTTACAACATCAAAGGATAGTAACTTGGAATAATATGTTATGCAGCTGCCAACTAAGAAAAGACAGATTGGATGTCACAAGCAAGCACTGACTGTTATTTTTGGTGGTGGGGGGAGCAAAGACATGTGTCTGCCATGGCACTAACAAGGCTGTGTTGGTCTGGTTATCCTACATGTCTGGCATCCTGCCTGTTGTATGATTTAGTTATGGTTAATAACTGTTATCTGTGACGCATCCCTAATGGAGCTGTATAGTAATCTCGGATGATGATTTTAGCCTCTTAGGTGTTGAGTCAGTGTGGTATGGCTTGTCTCATAGCCAGTGCAAGGACTTACTGAGCATGACAATGTCTGCCTACAACCACAACTGCAGCTGACTCCTCCTATGAGTCATCATTGGCCTGTGGCTGTGGTGACCTTGGCATTGTGGGTAGGATGTCTTCCCTGTCCCCTTGATGATCCTCCTGCAGCTGTTTCCACTGTGATAACTTGGGTAGCACAGCACATACAATAAGCATTGAGGGACATGTTGGTGCATTGCAATGGTGCCCTCAGCCAGAGGTATGTAGGCACTGGCACTGTGAGTACAGTAGCTGAAAAACATGGTCCATGGCAGTACAGTTTGGACTGTGTGTCTTATTATGGTGTTTTTGTGTGTGTGTGTGTGTGTGTGTGTGTGTGTGTGTGTGTGTGTGTGTGTGTGTGTGTGTGTATGTGTGTGCGCTGTGCATGGGTTTCCTCAGACATGACTCCCATGCATAGCATGCATCCACACCTAAGTGAGCCTTGGAGATATCCCCCATTGCACACATTTTGTGCAGTTGGAGAATGTGGCACATATGCAAGTCTAGCTAACTGCAAGGGTTGCCAGCACATATGTTCCACATGATTTTCATTGCATTACGCATGATGTGGCAGTTGTTCGAGTGGTAGACCTTACAGTTAATGTAGATCATATTTTGCTACCCAGGTGTTGTTCTCATGTGTACATAACTCCAATATAGGGCACACATTACTTGAAAGTAGTGTGATATATCTTACAATTGTTGCATACTTGTGATCCTCTCCTCAGAATTATGTTAAAATATATGCGCTCTCTGCCATGTTGTAGCATAGCATGCAGGAATGTTCGGAAGATACTGGATGCTGATGCCTATGAAATACCAAGCATGTCCCCTGGTAATGTGTTAATGGTACCTATTGCTAACATACTAACTTCAGCACATACCTTATATTCCAGTGGGATGCTTTCTCTGAATTTGGCTCTGTATGTGACTTAAGGCTGCCAGAGGTTCCATATTTCCTGTACTGTATTCTTGGACTGCAAAAGTCCACACCCTCTCTGTCTTTGGATATTGGCAGCAGCAGCATTGCCTTCAGCCTGTCACACACACAAATGTATGTAAATTGCAGCTGCTACTAACAATCTGTCAGTGCTTACATTGTACCTGTACTCCACTAATTCCTCACTGCACATATAAGAAAGGGCATGGTGGGTACATTGATGCCATATATCTTGTTGAGGATATCCATGGGACTGGTTGAGTAGCATGCAATGCAGCAGTGCATGCTGCAATTAGCATCTCTGAAGAACAGACTAGGTCAGATGCAATCAATTAGTAATGCACACCATTATCAAAAGGCAAATGTGTTGCTAGACAAACCAATGTGGATGAGTTGTAGCAGAATTCAAACTCAGGTACACATTTATATTGGAACAGTATTATTTCGACAAAGGACTGTTGTACTCCATCAGTTATGTATCTGTTTTGTTACCTAAATAATATATATTTTGGAATGTACTTAGGAATGACATAAAGTAAATCAGTAAGCATTTGTTAGAACTGTATTCATGACATGGCCTTGTTTCCAGCCATCTGAGAGGTACAAAGGATGTAGAGATGGCCAAAAGTATAATGCTGTGTGATAACTATGCAAACATGTCTCATGGAAAGGTCCTTTGAGACCACTTTGGTATTTACACTGCTGTTTGCTTAGCACATTTGTCTCCTAGCCTGTTATGTTTTTTGTTTTTTTTGGGGGGGTGAGTCCCTAGTACGGCACAAACTAGAATGGACTATTGTATTAGATGTGTGAATTTAAGTGAGTATCTGTTATTGCACAAACAAGGGTATGTTCATCATGCTACTCTCCTTGTTTTGTAGCCCCTGTTTTGTAGGCCCCCCATGTTATTTGTTGACCACTGTTGAATCTTTAAATTGTAATCAAGTGGTGAATACTGAGAGCCTTCCTGTACTGCCTTATCTGCATGCAGTTTATTTCTACTTATGTGATCCTTATATGTGATATCATTATGTTGTCCTTCAGTAAACAATATTCCATCTCTCTGTAGGCCACCTTTTTCAGATGCAGAGAATGACCTCATCATTGAAGCTTTAAGGTAACATTATGCAGTGCTTATGTCCAGGGGATAAGCCAATATGTCACAATGTGCGGCCCTATAGGATGAATTCGTCCAAAATGTAAATGCACCTGGGTGACAAAATTTCAGCTATGAGCAGGTGTAACACAGAGCCATGGACATGATTCATGCTGCAAGGTGGAGTGCTGCTGAAGTGGCACATGATCACCAGGTCACTGGTGGTGGGCCTGCAGCAGAACAACCCCTCACTGCCACCAAGGAATTCCTATCAAATATTACCACTCAGGAAAGCTCCCAGCAGTCTATCAGCCAGTATGTTCTGGATGTGGGTACCACTCCTGTGTCTAAGGAAGAGTTTCCAGGTAGGCTTTGTTAGATCATCAGTAGAATACTGTTACATCCATTCTGTAATAGTGTATATAGCTTTAATGTGTGTCAGGTTGCTTTTTTGGTGGGGGTATTTAAATTAGCTGTAGTCTGAAGTTCATTTAAAGGTTATATGCCACATTCTTGTTAACATTGCAGTTACTGTAGATATAGATTATTACATGTATCACTCCCTGTTATACTGTTAAATGTGGTGCTTTTGCCATTATCTGTCCCTTTACTTTTTCCAGGGCCATCAGGAATCCAGAGATCTAGGGCTCCTGCAGTTGATAAGTAGAATACATTTATGTTAGTAATGTAAAAATATTCCAACATATCTACTAAAGTGACATCTCAGGTTTGCTGTATGAATTGCTGCACTGTCTACATACTTATCATCTGTACAGATATTTGCAGAATGTTCTGATGTGTGACTCATACCTCTGGAACATATTTAAGATTATAGTGATTGAGCTGCAAACTATTGACAGGTCAATATAGAGTGCAGACATAAAATAATGACAGACCTCACATAAAAATGCATACCACTCATTAATGTAATGGCGAAGTAATAGCTGCTAATATATCACCTTTCTATGTTTGTAAGGGTAATAAGTCACAATAATACCTATTCTTTGGCCTTTGTCAACCCATTTATTCATGGCTTTGTCCACATTTATTGCCCTAAGAGGTTGAGAGGTATGAATGTCTGTAATAGTGACAGCAATCTAAATTGCTTAACATATATTTCAGCATAGTAGTGCAGGTATTAATGTATTCCTGCTTTCCTTCCTTTTATCACAGGTGAACATAGAAGTGGTTCTGTGTCCCCTACACCAACTGATGTCAGTGTCTCATCAGACTCTTATGATGATGGTCACCAAAGTGAGGTACAGCCGGGGGTTGCAGTGGCTGATTCTGACACAGAGGCTGACATCTAGTGAGCCACATCCATTATCACCAGACAAAGCCAGTATGCCCATGCATACTTAGTCCACCGAGGCCATAGATATTGGACAGTTGGA
Organism: Protopterus annectens; assembly: GCF_019279795.1. NCBI lineage: Eukaryota > Metazoa > Chordata > Ceratodontiformes > Protopteridae > Protopterus > Protopterus annectens. Next base: position 226,619,402 of record NC_056750.1, read on the forward strand.
GGGCAAGGACATTGACCAGGCAAGTGTGACTACTACTGCGGCTTCAGTGACTGTTGACACTGACCATACTTAAACTACTGGCAAGGTGCCACACAGGTGGATTGATAGGGGTGCTCGGAGGAGGCTTGCTGTCCCTTTCCAACCTGTTCCAGGTGTCTCATCACATGTCACTCAACATATGTTCAGGGCCATCATGGAGACACAGGCATATTCAGAAAGGAACTCCAGGAGTAGGGTTATTGATGCAGCACAGTCTGACATCTGTGACTGCCTCCACTGTGTTGTTGATTCCCTGGATCATTTGAATGACATGCTGGAATGGGATGTGTCTGTGAGGGAGCGCAGTGCATCTGTCATGGAACGTACATTGTCTGGGATGGAAGGTCTGCTGGGAGGGGGGTATCAGCCTTATGGGCATAGGTCATCAACTACATCTGCTGACAACCAAATGACCATAAGTGATCATGCTCCGAGAGAGGCAGTATATTCACTGCTCACGCAGGGAGTGTGCTCTCTACACCCAGACATAGCAGGCCATGGGATCATGGTCCTGGGAGTTCCCATGAAGGGAGCATGTCCAGCAGACATTGGACATATTCAGGTACTAGCACACTATCTGGCCTTGGGCATGGAGGTGCCAGTGCAACTCCTAGCAGAGCCAGTTCTCATGTTTGGGGGTGGAGGCGATGAACTGTCAGGTCTACCATTCATGGCTTACAGCTGTCTGACATACATACACATAGGGCTAGCACTGCGATTGGCTGTGTTCATGCAGACACTCACACACCAATTTTACATTGAGGGCACCTACAGACACACACACGACATTTACATGGTCCATCTTACCTGCTTCCCTTGCTTACTCACACACACACACACACTCACCAGTCTTTTGTGTCAGCCTAAGCCTCCTAACCCCCACACAACACCCTGTGCAAGTGATAATAACTGTGCCACATCCGTGTCATCTATCATTTGGATACAGGGATACTAAAGCTATGTGTCTGATGCACAGGTTAACTATCTATATTATTATGATGTTATCTCCATTTCCGCTGTCGAACTGATAATTGTACTGTCATTTAGATTGTATGTAGCCATTTAGACAGCTGGTAGCATAATGATTTATCTACTTTATAGTGGATGGTTATGTAATGTCTGTGAATTCAGACAATTAAATCTGTCTCATTAATACATCTCACTTTCTCTTTAAGAAATTTTTAATACACACATCCAACGTCAACCCATCAGATTCAGAGCTCAGAACTGTATGTCAACACTGAAGACAAATCTCATTAGAATGGTAATACAGTATAAAGTTCCTGTTTGCATGTATCACCATAGGTTCTGAGGTTCATAGGATGTGACTAGGGTATTGACCTGATGGTGTTCATAGCTGTTACATCACAATATAATGTTAACAGTCAGATATGATGCATGGCCAAGTTTTGTCTAGCAAGGACCACCCATGTCCAGCAGAGAAGCAGCAGTGATCCTTGGCAGATAACATTTTCACAGCAAGTCATCCAGCCTGTCCTTCAACATGGTAATGGGCATGCTCTGCTTGACATAGATTTGAATCCTACTGCAAAAGAGAGATGACCTTTGAGAAGTGTATCTGTCTCTCCAGCATGTCCTATGTATGTCATAGTGTACACTGAGGTCCCTAGAATAGATAACTCGAATCCCACATTACTTACACATGCACAACATTTTCATCCCATTTTGGATGCAGATAGCTCTGCAAGGCATACACAATCTGCCTCAGAGCTATTTATATGATACTGCACACAGTGACAGATATGTCATTCTGTCCACAGAAGACACATAGGTTCATGGGTCCATAGGTTCATAGTTTGGTACTAGGCTATCAACCCTATGGCCTATACAAGCCTAGCCATAACAATTCCCTGGCTATTTCTTCCCACGATATTTACTTCCCTGGACCCCTGTCTAGCAGGGTGACTGACGTGTTCCCCAGGGTGAATTTCCTATTTCCATCCAATCATCAAGGTTCCTTTTGAAGAGGACCAAAGAGGCACTTTGCTTGACATGTATGGGCAGTCTTGGAATGTTGGAAACCCTCTGATATTTTATTACCAGACATGCGGATAGGGGATTGCTGACATATATTTCTATTTATGTAATGCCATTGCTAATCAGATGTACAATGTAGAATGTCTACCTCCCAACAGTAGATCCAGGCTGCAGTTGCAGTTGACATGTGTTCCAAGGTCTATCAATACAGACGTGAAGAATAGTGTACTGATTGTTATTTTATAATAAGCAGGAACATTTATTATTACCACAGGGTTTTACATGTCTGTGCAGTTCATGTAATAAAAGAAAAAATAGCTTCACAGCACCAAGTATTAAAAGTGTTGAAGGTTTTAATACGAATATTCCAAGTTTCCAAAACAAAGTTTTCGGGCAAAATCCTTCATCAGTGTTACAAAGTTCTTTTCCATATACATTCTTTTATACAACCCTAAAATAATCACATGACACAACCTATCCTATCATATAAATATATTAATTAATAAACATAGAAATTTAAAGACACATATCATTAGTTCATTTTTATTAAATAAAATAAAAATAAAATAGAAAAGATTAAAAAAATGACTTTCATTTTTATCAAAGTTTCATATATTGCTGTTTATGTTTCAAAATTGGCTTAATAGAAACTTGTTTATTAATTCCAGGTGGAAAATCCACATGAAGTCGAATAATCCACTCATATTCCTTTTTTTCCAACTTGGTGTTAATATCCCCTCTTCTTAAACTTGGCTCCAAAACATCTATAACCCTAAATACAAAACTATGTGCCGGTCCTTCCTCATCTATATGTTTAGCTAAAGCATTTGTTAATACACCCCTTCTAATATCTGATTTGTGTTCAATAATCTGATTTTTAAGTTTTCGAGTAGATTTTCCTACATAAAATGCCATACATTATGTGCATGTGGCTAAATAAATTATTAGGGATGTATTGCATGTTGCCCAGCATCTAAAGTAAAACTTTTTTTACTTATAGGATGAATAAAAATATTGGAAGAACATATGTCAGAGCAGCATGAACAATTAAAGCAAGAAAATGTACCTTTCTTATTCAAAGTAGCTGTTATCTTTCTGTTTAATAAAAAATCTTTATAACACAAACGTTGTTTAAGGTTACCACAATTATTATATGTAAATAGGGGAGTTTCTGGAATTATATCATTTAAACCAGGTAGAGCTCTTAGTATACCCCAGTTTCTTCTTATAATATCCTCCGTTGGCAGTTTTTTTTTTCTTTTTGGACATTCTACTGTTTTACAAGCTCCACTTTATCTCAGTGGTGTTTATTTTACTATTCAGTTCATGTAATACCCATGGCTTTGTCAGCAGTCATTAGTGCCACAGACCCTCAGTTTTGTTGAAATATTCTGAGACATATATGGCAACCTTGATGGGGCCACAATACTGACACTTCTGTTACTACACAGGACATGTCTGCTGCTTGAGGTGAAGTTTCATACTGTGAATGTAGTTGGGCTGTGATCCCATTTGAAAACCAACTCATAACATAAGATTTGATATTCACCTTGGGTAGTTTATCACTGACAACAAATGATGGATTGTGCTGAAGGCCTTGGCCAAGTTACAATAGGATATGTGCACACCTTTGAATTTGAGTATATCTCTGGTCACAGTCTTGACTCTCATGAGGTTCTGCAGCCACAAGATACCCCTGAGAACACCTAACTGGAACACATCTAGTGTTTGGAGGTCACCTATTTCCTTGTGTCTGAGATACATGTAAACCATCCATTGCCTTATGACAGAGGTTACATAAATTTATGGTTCGTAATTACACTTGTATTTTGCCAGTTATCTCTTGTATGGTTGGAAAATGGTGACTGTATTCCATTCAATGTGGACAACAGCAGTATTAATATTGTGGTTAAACATGAGGTCTAGGAGAGTAGCTCACTGTTGAAGCAAATGAAAAACATAGGCCAGACTGCCATCTAGTCCCATGGTGACTGTGCTTCTAGTCTTTGAGAAGACAGTGATAATGTTGTCATTGTAGGTACCACAGCTCAGAGGTGATGTTGCACACATGGTTTGTACTAGGTGTGGTGGTGGCAGTGGGCACTCTTTTCAGCCAAACGTGTCTGGTAGCAGGTTTGGAAGATGCACTAGGTCACTGTGTGCACTACTATACCCAATTTGATCCAAATACATCTGAGTTATATCAGTTTGCAGATGTACATGAAGAAAGTCCTTTGGTTATTCCTGATATGTTGTTGTGTTAAGTCTTAGCATGGTTGCTCGGTGGCTCTGTGTGGGTTCTTGAAGGTGTTGTATTTGCATGTTTATGCTGAGGAGAGTAGCCTTCCATCCCTGGTTTCTCAGTGTTGCATTTGTACACAGCAGCTTCTTTCACTTACTGTATAATGTAGTTATGACAGACATACACCAGTATAGTTTGTATTTTCTGGAGGATTTTTGTTTGAGCCTATCAGGCACTGCTGTGTGTATACATTTGTGTAGATTATAGACAAAGTATCAGGGAGTAATGTACTATACCTATCAATGACCTTTGTGGCAAATATGTCTTGGAAGTACTGTAGACTGTCCTTTAGGTGTGTGTAGTTACCTGAGATGATGATTGTGAACCTGTGTCCCCCTTTGGGAAGTTTATTAACTATATCTACTTCAAACCATACCATCTTATGGTTGGATTAACAGTGCAGGCACTATACATGTGCCATTATATTGTTCACTCATATTGTTTTGGTACAGGTCTGGAATATGAGGTAACCTTATGGGGTGTTGAACTCTTTCTTCCATGGCATTTCGGTTCACAAACTGCAGATAATATTGTGCAGGTGGGTTTGTTGTCCTATAATTATCCCGATCAATGGGTGTATAATTTCACTCACACATGCCTGGGTTGTTTTTCTCTACTTTAATTGTTCCATGTATTAACATATAGGCTGTGTGGTCTTCTGTATTTATGGATGGTGACCCATTAATGGTGAAAACAGGAAGGGGTTCCCTATCCACAGTAGGTTGGACATAATATAACTTGTTATAGTTATCTTCTCTAAACAGTCTTGATGCGTATTAATCTTCAATGTTAATAGATACAACACCTCCTATTGTTCACACAACTTCCATTTGCTGTCTGGTTGCTCGGAAGGCATTGTAGTCTTGCAAGGGCAAAGTACATACATCATCCTTGAACCAGGTTTCTGTGACTGCACAGACATCAAAATCTTCACTGCAAAGAGTGCTTACAGAGAGTGAGGCTTCAGATGTGAACTCCTAGGGTGTAACAGCATGGACCTCAATTTATTGGAGGTGTAGAATTTCACATTGGTTATTCTGCTGTTGTGGCCTTGCCTAATAAAATGATTATGGTGCAGTCAAGTGGCTTATGTCTGGCAAAGAAGTGTGTTCTATCCACCATGTCATCCACACTGATAGGTACTGTATCACCTTGTTATGACTTAGTGAATCTGCTGTTCTTTATATAGTGGTATCATCCTAGGTGAGGGTATAATGCTGCTCAAACACAGGAACATACCTGGCCGGGCCCCATTTTTAGATAGCTCAATCATGACTGTGTACATACATTTCATGCAGCCACATCTCAAGTTCTGCATACCGAGATGAAATATGCTGGATTAAGAGTGGGACTTTTTGTTGAGAGATCTGATTGCATGTGTGCTGTGATGACTACGTCTGTCACACAGCTAACACTAAACATATCCTTATTTAAGCTGTTGAGTGGGGCATCTGTACATCTCACTTTATAAACAACTATTATAAAAACCTTTGGGATACATGCTAATTGCCTTGAGCACTTTTATAGTGAGACAGTGGTGATATGTCTGTAGTGTATTGTCTGATTGTAGCCTGATTGGGTTTAAGATGTGTCTTCAATTTAGGTTGGTTTGCTGGGAGTACCTCTGCACTTGATGGTTTCTGTTGGGTGCATATTATGAGTAGGAGTCAAGTTGTGTGAGCAGACAACCTTTCTAATGTTACCCATCTGGATGCTAAAGAGCACTGATTCTAGATCCCTACTATACGTGGACCTCTTGAAATTTGTAATTCAGTAATGTAAGGGATACAGGCTATTCAGTGCATATGAAGCATTATCTGCACTGAATCAGAAACTCATGTCAAATATGCTAGCAGGGGAAATAGAAGGGAAATGATAGTTGATAATGGAGGTTTTGAACCTGGTATCTGCATAGACAATGCAAAGGGGAGGGGTATATGTGATCTGACTGCCATTGTCAGGTCATTAATCTTTCGGGTGTACCTAACGATGGCCTTCATAAGGTGGCTCAATACCTCTGTTATTGATGGGTAAGTGGGTAAGTTGCTGCTTGCTATGTAGCAGAGGTTCTGACAGCTAGATCTGCCCTGCTTCATAGCAGCAGCCAATTGTATTTGAAAGCAAGTGATGTTTCTGCACATATGAGCACAAAGTGCTACAACCTCTAAACACAATCCAGAGCAGGTGATGCAAAAACACATTGTTAAAGCTCAACCTGTGTCCAGACTCAGCAACCATCAATTAGATACTCCTACTGAACACTCATGCCACAAGTGTACAGATGGGATTTCTCTAAATAGAGATGTCATCTTCTTCTACCTATTCTTTCAGACAGTACCATTAGAGCTTGCCACAGCAGATGTTCTGCTTCCATTATTAACCATCTTCTGTATCTTTCTCTTTCATACCAACCACCTGAATGTCCTCTGTCACCACACCCATACACCTTATCTTAGGCCTTCCTATTTTCTTCTTAGCTGGAAGCTCTAACATTAGCATCCTTCCTCCAATATACCCAGGATCACTCCTCAGCACATGTCCAAACTAACACAATACCACCACTCTGTCTTGATCTCCAAAGAGTCCAACCCAAAACTGTAATATATGCTTAATACTCCTGTCCATCCTTAGCCCACACAATGCAAACCGTAACATCTGGTACTCTGCCAAAATTTGCCATGACTCTTGTCTTTTTATCTGTGGCACCATCTGTGACCCACATGATATAGTTGGTCTGACTACTGTCTTGTAGACCCTCAATGTCAGTGTTCTTGGTACCGTCTGTCAAAAAACACTCCTGACACTCTTTTCCACACACTCCACCATGCATGGTTTCTCTTCTACATTGGTTTTCCTGACTCACCATTACTCTGAACTGTTGTTCCAGAGTATTTAACATCATTTGCCTTCTTCAAATGTACTCCATGCATTCTAACCATACCCCTATCCTGCCTCTCATTTACACACATGTATTCTGTCTTAGTCCTGCTGACCTTCATTCTTCTCCTCCTCTGTAAAGAATATCTCCACCTCCCCAGGGTCTCTATACATGTACCCTAATATCAATACAGACTACAATATTATCTGAAAAAAAAACAAAAAAAAAAACAAAGTCCAAATGGGTTTCTACATGATCTAATGGGCCAACCTGTCCATCACTATTGCAAATAGATGCCATGATGTTTGTACATACAACAACAGTAATGTTACTGTTGTCTGCCTTATATAGGATGAGGTGACATCTACCTGTCTTTCAGGCCAATGTGTGACCATGGCCTGTTGTGACATATACATATCCAATAATCTGATATAGCTGATGACATCAGCAGTATCTGTAGAACACAACGGACAGCATCCCTTAGACTGCTGTAGAATGGGGTCTGTATAACATCTACTAACAGCTGACACACATACAAACACTGCAGTGAGAATAAAACCCCTACCTATGTAGATTTATGAACTACAGATCAAAGTACTTAATGCACGTGCCACAGCACAAGTCTGAGTTTAATACAACTGCAGGTGATCTTATAGTAGATGACATCAGCAGGTCACATGGGGACAGAAGGTTGGAGGCCTGCCATAACTAGGTGTTTGTGCAAGCACAGGTGATAGATTAACAGGCATTGCATTTCCATGAATTTTCTGAAGGATATGAAGAGTGAAATTCAGATGTCTGCCATTATTTACTGACCTCATTTCTCAATGATTTGCCACTGCTTTTCCAGAAAGCCACAATATTGTGTGAAACAAACTACAAATATCTGTAAACACTTGGACAGTATGTGAAAATCTGGACAGTTGAGAAGTATAGTGTCATATCATTCTCAGATACCACATACTTATATTATTGTGCATGACCTCACCTCCTGCAAGGCTGTCACTGGACATTGACATTTATCATATCTTTAGATTTGATGGTGTCTATTGCTGGTGTAGTCAGGATTTCAAAAGTCTGCAGAGGATGTCTAAAATGGAGGACTTCTTTTCCCACAGACCTCCTACATGTTGTTTGTTTGTCTCCCTATTGGCAAAGAATAGCAGGGATGCATCAGTCCAGAAATGAGGTAGGCATTCATAGGTCACACTGTTCAGGGACTGTCTTGAACTTGAATCCATGATGCCATCAGTGCTCTAAGATGAAAACAATGCTTTTGTTTTTACAAACCTTGGAAAAGCATGTTTCTTAAGGTCATGTTTCCATTCAGGTGGACAACATGGCAGTTGTGCAGTATATGAACAAAGGAAGAGGGACTCAGTTGTATTCCCTATGCAGGTAAACCATGACAGCTGGGAAGCAGATCTTCAAAAACAACTATTTTTTCCCTGTGATTCTCACTGATGGTAAAGCCAAATACCTGATAGAATACTTCAGCAGGTATGTTTTGAGATTTCAAACCTGGCCCCTCATTTTTATTGCCAAGTTTCTTTCAGAGCCCTGTCATACAATATGTAAAATATTTTTCTCCTGAAACAACAACAGTAGTCACAGGACCTTTTCCTAGTTTTCCTTCCCAATGGCATGAGCCTGGACATCTTAGTCCAACAAGCCCAAGGGTCCTCTCCATGTAATTTCCTTGTCTATCATAATAATGAACTGTATTCCAAAGGGTGTGTAGGTCAAAGGTGAAGGTCATTCAGATGGTTCATTCTGACCCAAGTAGAGCTCCTCTCATATTATTCAGCACATAAGCTGGGCCTCTCTATTTTGACATCTCTTTTCTTTTCACAAGATTTAAAAGACTTTACCCTTCTTAAGACATTAACCTGATCTTCATATTTGTCAAACTGAGACTGTGGTTGCTTTTCCATCACTATTAGCCAAGTAACAACAATCTTTAGCTTGAGTGGCATCTATCACTTCTTCACAACATCATTCCATGCAAAATACTTTCAGGGACAAGTAAAATGTATTCTGTCTTTTTGGGCTTTGCTGAAATGGATGAATCATTTTTTCAAGCCTTGAGAAGTAGTCCTTAGTATCATTCAGATCTGTTTGATGAAATCTTTAACAGGTATATTCAGCAGCTATAGTCTATACTCATTTGAATCATGACTCTACACTTCTGACCTTTCTAAGGTTTGTTCCCATATTTCTACAAAGTTTTTTATGGTTTGGCTTTGTATCTGAAGCACTGTTTTGGTAGCTGTAACTTCTGGATGATAATTTCATAGTTACAAACATGAACCTTACATACTTTATCTTTCACACAGAAAGAGCTTCATTGCATATTAACCATTCCTGTATTCCAAAGGTGCCATGAGACCTATCAATCAACTGAACAGGTTTTGGATGCACATACCTATTTTCAGAACTGATTTACCTCTTTCTATGATGTACATATTTAGAAAGTATGTGGGCCGGATTCACGAAGGCTTGCACGGAGTCTAAGAATAGTGTAAGCCGGCAGATAGACAATATGTCTGCCGAGCTATCCAGCAACAGCCGGCAGGGGCGTGCATGAGAGCTCCTAAAACTACACTTGCAAGGACAGTGTTATGTTATGCAAATTACCTCATTTGCTGCTGAAAGCTATGCAAATGAGGTAAATTTGCGATCCAGGAAACACTAACCTGTCCGAGTAAGAGTAGAGTTATCTGCAGAAATGTACTCCATTGGTAACGGAGTACCGTTCTGCAAATAGCAAAACGGAGCTATGACAGCTCCAAATAAAGGATGCATCAAGTTGAGGAAGCATGCCAATGGCCAAATATAAGGCCATTGGCATTTTTATCTGTTGCGAATTAATAAAAATCAATGTTTTTTTCCTCGATCTCCGATGTTTAAGTGTAGCGCAGCGCTGCGCAAACGTGCTGCGCTTCAAAAACCAGAAAATAAAAAAAAGCCAAAAATAGGCATTTTTATTAAAAATATTAAACTGCCATGCAAGTGAATGGCAGGCTGAAGACAACATGGCTACTGAGTAGTGGTTGCTAAGGGGGGAAGCTCAGTTTGAGAGATGTAACCAAGCATTAGTAGGCAATCCTATGCAAATAAAGATAAGGATACTGAATCCCAATTTTCCCTGCCATGTGAGCCATGTCCCTAGAATATAAGTGTAGGAGTAGGGGAGTAGTAGAGTAGAAGATAGGTGACATCATGAGGGAGTATGTATGAAAGACTGTAAGCTTATTGGAGCAGAGTGGCTTGTGTTTGCTGTGAGTTACTCAGGAGTGGAAGAGGCATGTCTACAGTTGTCTTAGCTGAAACCCAGAAACCAAAGGTGTACACCGTGGATATCACTGAAATTTCTTGCAAACGTGCTTTCACTATGTGCGCGCATGTGCATGCCTGTAAACCTGTCTAAGCCTGTGTGCACGCATGTGCACCCTTCTAAGCCTGTGTAAGCCAGGGTGCGCACGTACGTGTGTGCATGTTTGCGCTTGTTTGTGCGGCACTGCCCCCTGTGGAAACAGAAAGGGAAAAGGAAAAAAAAGTAGTAGGAAGTTAACCAAGGTGAACTAGCAGAGCTGCCAGGTGAAATAAATCAGAATCAGCCAATTACACAGGCAGTACACTAGCCCAGCCCAGCCCAGCACTTAAAACTCTGCAAACAACATCCCCCCATGTTTTTCTCAGAAACACTGCAACACTGCAGTATACAAAGAGAGTGAAACATAAAAAGCTTAACTCAGACAAAAAAATGTTAGAGGCCGCCATTGCTATTATAAGGCAACATGTGCAAGATGCTGAGGGTGGTGTCATTGCGAATGCTGCTGAGCAACCCACAGTGAGGAGACGGAGAAGAGTGTACAGACCCAGGGTAACCTACCAGGGGCTACATGAGCTGGTGATAGTGGAGCACTATAGAGTGGACAGAGACCTCCTGCAGCAAATTGTTGAGCTGTGCAGGCCATGCCTCACACACAGAACCAACAGAGGGGAACCCATCCCACTGGAAACCAAGGTATATGTTGGCCTAAGAATACTAGCAACAGGTACTTTCCAGAGACCAACTGGTGATATGATGGGGATTTCACAGGCATCAGCATCCAGGGTAATGCAGCAGTTCCCAAATGGCATGTCAGCACATGTCGGTGATCATGTATATTTCCCCAATTCCCATGAGGCATTGGCCAGCAATATGCATCTCTTCCAGCAAATAGCGGAATACCCTGAGGTAGTGGGTGCAATTGACTGCACACACATACACATCAAAGCACCAGCCAGTGAGCAGGGTAGGGCCTACATCAACCGCAAGGACTTCCCCTCCATCAACTGCCAGGTCATGTGCGATGCCCAGGGCATAATACTGAATGTGTGTGCTGGCTGCCCTGGAAGCTACCACAATTCCCATATCTGGCATCTGACACAGCTGTACCAGACATTTTCCAGTGGGGACATCCCTGGCGGTCACCTAGTGGGGGATGCTGGATACGCACTGGAGCCGTGGCTGATGACACCCATAAGAAATGCACACACACCTGAGCAAGAACTCCATAATGAGGCACACGCACAAACACGAACTGTAACTGAGTGTGTGTTTGGGATGCTCAAGTCACAGTTCCAGTGCCTGGACACATCTGGTGGAGCCTTGCAGTACTCACCAACTACATGTACCCAAATTGTTATGGTATGTGCCATGCTACACAATATAATCCTGCAAAAACAGCTGCAGCAGGAACAGCATGGGGCAGGGCCAAAGAGTCCCCCACCATTGCCAAGGCCTGCACAGGCACAGCGTGACTCGGAGGAGGAACAACCTGAGCCTGTCCCAGTAGGCAGAAGGAGGCGTGCCCAGTATGCCTTGGCCTTGGCAAAGAGGCAACGCATAGCACATACACTGGCTCAGTTGGAACCTTGGAAATGATACCTCTCTCTGACTTGCACATAAAATAAAAGGGATGCCTAACTTGACACTACATGTTTTCAAACATGTACAGGGAGTGTACTATGTGCATCCGACATAGGCAGTCCTGCAGCACCACCTGAGGCATGATTGTCATGTTTTAAGCAATATAAAGCAGTGCTAAGCAGCTTTTACCACTATTTAGTATATGTAAACACACTTGCCCGTGCTAACTAGCACAACATCGGGCAGCATTGAGCAATGTTGGGCAAGGTCTGGCAAAGTCAGGTAAACATGCTCATATTTGCTTTACTGTTCCTTAAGCAGTCTAGTCTGCCCAGCATGAAAATAAAAAGCAGTGACGGGGCTTAAACCCAGGATACTGTGCACTTTAGTCACAGTACTGCACCACTAAGCCATGACAGCATTTCACTAGCACAGACACAGCAGGACAATTGTACACTAATGCAAACACAAATAAATGCTGAATCATGGCCCTAAAGAGGCATATGGGTAACCTCCCCCACAGGCCTATGCAGACAGTGAACAGCAGGCCAGGCGGTGTGATGTGGGTTGGGTAGGCTATGAAGTCGCAATCTAATATACGTGACATTGGATGCTAAGATCTGTAGTACAGTAGTATGCCTCAAGCCAGTATGATAGGCAACAGTATAGACTGAAATGGTGTACCTTACATAGCAGTGCAGGCCTAGCAAATGTGTATAAGTGTCAGGTGAAACCCTCATCCTATATACACCCACAGTAACAATCAGGTGTGCCCCCGGGTAAAAATATACAAAGAATAGCTGTCCCCCCTGTATGCAGAAATGTTGATAAGTCTATGCAAAGTGTCTCATGGAAGCCCTGCAGGCACAGCATGATCCCTATTGATTTATGACACAAAGGTGTGCCCTGCTGTAAAAATACAACTTGATTTTCCGCACACATATAGTATACATGTCTATACCAGGCGTGGTCACACACTTCAACAAATGTAGTGGATTTCATTCAGCATCACACTGAAAGGTCATACTGGGCATGCTCACACACTTAAATAAATGAAGCAAATGTCAGGCAACAACATACTGAAAGGTCATACTGGGCATGCTCACACACTTAGGCTAAATATGAAGGTGATAATAAGGGGTCTATGGACAAATGTGGATAGTCATCTCTATTTCCAGAAACACATTCACAAAGTGGTCAGAATATCATGCTATGTGTTCCCACAAACTGCCAAGGTCTTAGCATGTAGGTCAAATGAGGTTCCTTCTACTCATCAGTCATTAGACCTGTCAGAGAGTACCACAACACACTTGCGATGAATCTGACTAGGCACCTTCAGCAGCTGGAAAGACCATTGAAGTACCTCAACAAGAGGATTACTGGCCGCAAACAGTTGCCCCATGCAAAAAGACTGAATTTAACTCAATCTGTACTCTGTTGCATACTGTCTGCTCAGGAGATCTTTGCCCAACAGACAGGTCCATGTCATGGCAGCACTCAGATCTGCTCTGAGTTACAACTCAATGGCACTAAATATACAGACCCAACTGATATTGCCAACATCCTGGCAGATAGGATCAGTGTTAACTTTACTCCCCTCTCACCCATGAAAGAGCACATCTCTATAATGGAAGACTGCAAAGTTGATGTCATCACGGCTGCATGGGTAAAAAACACTCTCCAAAGCCATTATCACAGCAGTCATGGGACCAGATAACTTCCCAGGTTGTGTTCTACACAAACTACAGAACGAACAGGCACACCACCGACGTACCATGTTCAGTCATAGCCTCACCTCAGGCTTTGTGCCTGCTGAATGGTGCACAGTGATGGTTATCCCACTACACAAGGGTGGAGACACCACGGACCCCAGGAACTAGCGCCCCATTAGCCTGATGAGCCTGCTCTTCAAGACCATGGAATTTATCATCATACAACTTATAAAACAATACATTGGTAATCCCCAAACCCTGGACCACAACCATGTTGGGTTTGTAAAATGCAGATCATGTCTACTAAACCTGATAGATGACATTGAAGCAGTCACCAGAACCGTAGACAAGGGTAAGGTGGTTTGCACAGCCTATCTAGATCTTGCCATGGCTTACAACACCACCCAACACTCTGGAATTATAGATAAACCCACTAAACTAGGTATAAATTGCTATGTCACAAGATGGGTTGCCAACTGGCTTACCGACAGAACACACACTGTGAAAGTAGCAGACTCCAGGTATGATTTTGGACCAGTGGCAAGTGCAGTACCACAGGGTCCAGTCCTGGGTCTTGTCCTGTTTTGTATCTACTTCCCTGAAGTAAACTTTAACATGGAAGGTCTGTGGCTAATGAAGTTTCCAGATGACTGCAAACTAGGAGCCATAATTGTAAATACTAAAGATGTGGACATCCTACAAAAGGGCCTCACTGAGACAGATGGCTGTTGTCAAAGCCATGGGCTCAAGCTCAATGCAAAAAAGTGCATTGGCATCCCCTTTGTTAAAAACTCTGTAGCCATGAACTACAACATAGGCGGTAGTATACTTAACACTGAAAGTGTGACAAGAGACCTTGGGTCACAGGTGGACAGTGGACACACCTGTGATAATCACAACCCCACAGTAGTCGGGAAATCCTCCTATGTGGCACACCTCATCACAAAAGGTGTCTCATGCAGAATAGAAGAGGATATTATTCCCCTCTACTCATCACTCGCTAGAACCAATAGAGTACAACCCCCCTTTTGCTATGTACCTCACAAGACAACTACAACAACTGGAAAGCCTGCAGCAATACCTCACAAAGAGCATTAGCGGTCTGAAATACATGCCATACACAGACCATCTCAAAATGCTCCAGCTGTACTCCCTCGCATATTGCCTACTCAGAGGTGATCTTTGCCTAACATACAAAGCTATGTCAAACACAGAGCTGTTGGACATGCTCCACGTAAAACACTCACAATCCCTCTGATCTTCGGACCCAAAACCACAAGTGAAATACAAAAGGAAGGGGTGTATCCATTTACCTTATGGATACCCACACCTTCAGGTTAGTGGCACAGCATGAGGCCTTGGAGACCATGCAAGTGCAACTAACATTGGGCAAAGCTGTTTATCAGATTGTAGCCTGCTACAGATCACCTACCTTGTCTCAGGAACCTCACTCAGTATTCCTGAGAACAGTGAAAAATATAAAGGTCCTATCAAACACCATTATATGAGGAGATTACAGCTGCCCAAACATTGAGTGGGAGAATTATTCATGTACAACGTCCTTTGGACAATGTTTCCTAGAGTTTAAAAACTCTAATGCCCTGGAACAGCTGGTCATCATGCCCACTAGAGGTGACAACATACTGGACCTGATCATTACCAACATGGGGTACCAGTGTTCCACAACAGAGATAAACCCCTTGCTGGTAATATCAGATCATAAAGTAATCACACTGGACATCCACATCCCCCCCCCCCAGTCAATGAAACCACTGTGAAGACATTTTCAAAAGCAAACTGCACACTTCCCAAGACCAAAGTGGAAAGTTCCAAAGCCCCGTTGCTATAGGATAATGCTATACAATCTGCCGAATCATTTACAAGTGCATCCTATGAGCATCTACAGGGATGCATGGATCGAGACATCCCAAATAAAACCAAGATGCACTCCTCCAAAAATGAGAAACCAATCTGGTGGTCATCGCCCATAAATAAGCTAGACATCAGAAGGAGAAAACAAACACATGATAGAGCAAACTTCACAAAAGTAAAGGCATCACTGATCATTATTAGGAAGAAACAATGATCGCTCATAAAATAATCCAAGGCCAGTTTCTAAAAACAAATTGCCAAGGAATGTAAGAATAACAACCACAAAGCCTTCATTAGCTATACCAAACATGTAGGTGGCAACTTCCAAATATGCTGTCAGCTACTGAAAACTGGCAAGAAATACATGGAACCAACTTACATTGCCCACTTCCTGGGGGACAAGTTCAGTGCAAACTCCCCCCCATCACCCCCAAAAGGTCCTGTGTCCATCCCAGAAGAATGCAGATCCCCAGACTTCATGAACATGCAGGTAAAGACAGCCCTCTCCAAAGCTAAGAACACAGCATCAATGGGACTGGATGGTGTCCCAGGCTGCATCTTACACCAGCCCCAAAATGAACTACACCCTCACCTACATTCACTGGCCAGACACAATCATACCAGAGGCTATGTACCGAAAGAATGGCATACACCAACAGTCATCCAGCTCCACAAAGGGGGTGCCACAACAGAACCTGGAAACCATTGCCCTATAGGTCTACTCAGCCTGGTCTGCAAAGCTATGGAGCAAATTATCATGGAACCCATAAACAGAGACATTGGGGTCTCCAGACACTGGACTCTACCCAACTTGGCCTTGTTAAAGGCAGATCCTGCCTCCTACACCTAGTTGACTTATTTGAAACAGTTACCAAGGACATAGATGGAGGTGACAGTAGTCCACACAGCCCACCTGGACCTCACTAAGGACTTTCTATACCATTCCCCACTCTGTCATCATGGACAAGCTTACCAGCTGAAACATTAACAGCTATGTCACAGGATGTGTGGCCAAGTGGCTCACAGATCAAACACACATGTTCAGAGTTGTTGATGCCATGTCTGACTCTAAACCAGTCACAAATGGCATCCCACAGGTCTTGGTCCTGGGACTCCACCTGTTCAGTAGATACTGCTCAGAGGTACAGGAAAGCATGGGAGGAGTATGGCTGAACAGGTTTGCAGATGACTGCTAACTGTGGTCCATAATTGACTCTACAGCTGACACAGACATCCTCCAAAAGGGTCTTACAGAGACAGATACCTGGTGTCAAAACAATGCCCTCAAGCAGAATGCCAAAGAATGCATAGTCATCCCCTTTGGATAAAACAAAGTGCACACAAATTACCACATAGGTGGTAATCCAGTATGTACGGAGAAAGTCATTATGGCCTTGGGGACACAGGTAGATAGTAAACTCTCCTTTGATGATCACATGGCCAAAGTGTTTAGAAATTCCTTCTATGTAGTCCACCTAATGTCACCTAATGTAACCCACTTTGTCTAGTCTGATGATGTCACCATGCTACAAATATACCTGTGGAAAAAACAATGCCCAGTAATGTGTATATGATGTTGTGTTAATTCATACTCCTCTAGTATCATAAAGTATTTAGGTAGGGGTTTGAATCCTGCACTTGACAACTGTCTGAGTTTGTCTGTGATCTCCTTGGAGAGGAGCAACCTTTTTGGAGAGTAGTAAAACACCTTAAAAGTGGTATACTTATCTTTGTCAAGTCTGATGATGTCACCATCCAACAAATATACCTGTGGAAAAGAGAACTCACAGTAATGAGTATAGCGCATTGTGTAAATGCGTACTTCTCTAATATCATAAAGTAGTTAGGTAGGAGTTTGAATCCTACACTTGACAACTGTGTTTGTGTGTGATCTCCTTGGAGCGCAGCCTTTTCAGAGAGTTGTAAAATACCTTAAAAGTGGTATACTTATCTTTGTCAAGTCTGATGATGTCACCATCCTACAAATATACCTGTGGAAAGGAAACTTTCCAGTAATATGTATAGCACGTCGTGTTAATGTGTACTGCTTTATTATCATAAAGTAGTTAGGTAGGGTCTTGAATCCTGCACTTGGTGCGTGTGTCTTCTATGTGTGACACTGTTGGTCAATGTGTTGTGGGTTTTGCTTTTACTACTGTATGGCATATCAGTATGACAACAGTATGTGCATTGCACATGTCAGGTAGCTGAGTGGCAAATACATA
Organism: Protopterus annectens; assembly: GCF_019279795.1. Taxonomy (NCBI): domain Eukaryota; kingdom Metazoa; phylum Chordata; order Ceratodontiformes; family Protopteridae; genus Protopterus; species Protopterus annectens. The sequence continues at coordinate 226,637,346 of NC_056750.1, forward strand.
TACGTACATGTGACCTCAATTATTTCATAGGTGGGAACCATGCTTTCTCCATGAACACATCTGTCATCTTTGCCAGAGTGTGCTGCCGCTTTCCAGACCTTAGGTCACATCTGTATGCTTGTGACAAGCCCAGCCACTGCAGTGATCCCTGGCCTAGGTCATCCGTGTCACACACACTCATTACGGTTTCTATTGAATATTGTGAGTGAGGGTTTATGACTGAGGTATATTTCAGACCTGTTCAAACACAGCAAAGTCTGTCAATGATGGCTATTCATTATAGGTGTACAACAATTTTTGTGGATATGCATGCAGACCCCTTATTGCTTACGTGATCCACCAAGAGATTTCAAAATACCTTTGGAAATGTGATTACCAAAGGAGAGATGATGTAACACTTGGCTGCATGTACACATCGGTACATGTTCAACATGTTGGTGGCTACTATCTATGTGGTACTGTGGGGATACTATGTTTTGTAAAGGTGGATGACTATGCTTTGGTTGGCTTATAGTTTTACAGCATGGGTTTGACAACAGGTATCTGTCTGTATGTACCCTTGTGGAGGATGTGTGTGTCATCTGGAGAATGCATTATAGGCCACAGTATGCATTTCCAGATGTGGACGGACATATCCCTACTGTGATTGCTTGTACCTAAGAGAACTATATGCCAAACAGGAGTGGTCTCAGGAATGGGTGCAGGTGAATACTACTGGTTACTGGCATAGTATAGTACCTGAAGGATCCAAATGTTACTGTGTGTCCTACATCTGTGTGTCAGTTATCAAGACATCATCTAACAATTGTTTATGGTCAGGCTGTTGAGGTTATGTATACTACCGGAATGCAAAACAATGACAGATAGTAACAGTATCACCCACAGCACAGTGTCAAACCATGTCATACACATATGTATACTCAAGTTCCAAACTGTGTGTAGTACAATGCATACTGGCCACCAACAGAAACTATGGAGTGTTACTGTGTAATACAGGGCATGTCACCCTGCCCATGTGTCCACTATGCACATACATGCAGTCAGTGCACCTCCACCATGTTCACAAATGTACACCTGCAAATCTGTGCTACACACATCCCACACGTACTGTCCACTCTCTAACACATGCTGCCAATACTACACACATCAACCAAGTGGCATGTGGGCGGGCGATACACTATTGGAACTAACACTGGTGTAAACAATACTACATTGACAATCATAGATTTAATGCATCATGCCTGCACAGCTACACCTTCAAGGATATCATTACACTTTACTGCTGACAACATGCTAACATTGCTATACTGCTATAAAGTCACCCTTTGCATCAGCACCATGGTAGCCTGTTCCTGCATCAATGTTACAGATGACAGGAGGTGGCACAGGTTTCATCATATGCACAGGGTGTGTTGTTGGTTTGCCAGAGGCCTACATTGAGCCATACAATCGACATGTATGTGTGTGTGTGTGTGTGTGTGTGTGTGTGTGTGTGAAACACAGAGCTGTTGGACATGCTCCACGTAAAACACTCACAATCCCTCTGATCTTCAGACCCAAAACCACAAGTGAAATACAAAAGGAAGGGGTGTATCCATTTACCTTATGGATACCCACACCTTCAGGTTAGTGGCACAGCATGAGGCCTTGGAGACCATGCAAGTGCAACTAACATTGGGCAAAGCTGTTTATCAGATTGTAGCCTGCTACAGATCACCTACCTTGTCTCAGGAACCTCACTCAGTATTCCTGAGAACAGTGAAAAATATAAAGGTCCTATCAAACACCATTATATGAGGAGATTACAGCTGCCCAAACATTGAGTGGGAGAATTATTCATGTACAACGTCCTTTGGACAATGTTTCCTAGAGTTTAAAAACTCTAATGCCCTGGAACAGCTGGTCATCATGCCCACTAGAGGTGACAACATACTGGACCTGATCATTACCAACATGGGGTACCAGTGTTCCACAACAGAGATAAACCCCTTGCTGGTAATATCAGATCATAAAGTAATCACACTGGACATCCACATCCCCCCCCCCCAGTCAATGAAACCACTGTGAAGACATTTTCAAAAGCAAACTGCACACTTCCCAAGACCAAAGTGGAAAGTTCCAAAGCCCCGTTGCTATAGGATAATGCTATACAATCTGCCGAATCATTTACAAGTGCATCCTATGAGCATCTACAGGGATGCATGGATCGAGACATCCCAAATAAAACCAAGATGCACTCCTCCAAAAATGAGAAACCAATCTGGTGGTCATCGCCCATAAATAAGCTAGACATCAGAAGGAGAAAACAAACACATGATAGAGCAAACTTCACAAAAGGAAAGGCATCACTGATCATTATTAGGAAGAAACAATGATCGCTCATAAAATAATCCAAGGCCAGTTTCTAAAAACAAATTGCCAAGGAATGTAAGAATAACAACCACAAAGCCTTCATTAGCTATACCAAACATGTAGGTGGAAACTTCCAAATATGCTGTCAGCTACTGAAAACTGGCAAGAAATACATGGAACCAACTTACATTGCCCACTTCCTGGGGGACAAGTTCAGTGCAAACTCCCCCCCATCACCCCCAAAAGGTCCTGTGTCCATCCCAGAAGAATGCAGATCCCCAGACTTCATGAACATGCAGGTAAAGACAGCCCTCTCCAAAGCTAAGAACACAGCATCAATGGGACTGGATGGTGTCCCAGGCTGCATCTTACACCAGCCCCAAAATGAACTACACCCTCACATACATTCATTGGCCAGACACAATCATACCACAGGCTATGTACCGAAAGAATGTCATACACCAACAGTCATCCAGCTCCACAAAGGGGGTGCCACAACAGAACCTGGAAACCATTGCCCTATAGGTCTACTCAGCCTGGTCTGCAAAGCTATGGAGCAAATTATCATGGAACCCATAAACAGAGACATTGGGGTCTCCAGACACTGGACTCTACCCAACTTGGCCTTGTTAAAGGCAGATCCTGCCTCCTACACCTAGTTGACTTATTTGAAACAGTTACCAAGGACATAGATGGAGGTGACAGTAGTCCACACAGCCCACCTGGACCTCACTAAGGACTTTCTATACCATTCCCCACTCTGTCATCATGGACAAGCTTACCAGCTGGAACATTAACAGCTATGTCACAGGATGTGTGGCCAAGTGGCTCACAGATCAAACACACATGTTCAGAGTTGTTGATGCCATGTCTGACTCTAAACCAGTCACAAATGGCATCCCACAGGTCTTGGTCCTGGGACTCCACCTGTTCAGTAGATACTGCTCAGAGGTACAGGAAAGCATGGGAGGAGTATGGCTGAACAGGTTTGCAGATGACTGCTAACTGTGGTCCATAATTGACTCTACAGCTGACACAGACATCCTCCAAAAGGGTCTTACAGAGACAGATACCTGGTGTCAAAACAATGCCCTCAAGCAGAATGCCAAAGAATGCATAGTCATCCCCTTTGGATAAAACAAAGTGCACACAAATTACCACATAAGTGGTAATCCAGTATGTACGGAGAAAGTCATTATGGCCTTGGCGACACAGGTAGATAGTAAACTCTCCTTTGATGATCACATGGCCAAAGTGTTTAGAAATTCCTTCTATGTAGTCCACCTAATGTCACCTAATGTAACCCACTTTGTCTAGTCTGATGATGTCACCATGCTACAAATATACCTGTGGAAAAAACAATGCCCAGTAATGTGTATATGATGTCGTGTTAATTCATACTCCTCTAGTATCATAAAGTATTTAGGTAGGGGTTTGAATCCTGCACTTGACAACTGTCTGAGTTTGTCTGTGATCTCCTTGGAGAGGAGCAACCTTTTTGGAGAGTAGTAAAACACCTTAAAAGTGGTATACTTATCTTTGTCAAGTCTGATGATGTCACCATCCAACAAATATACCTGTGGAAAAGAGAACTCACAGTAATGAGTATAGCGCATGGTGTAAATGCGTACTTCTCTAATATCATAAAGTAGTTAGGTAGGAGTTTGAATCCTACACTTGACAACTGTGTTTGTGTGTGATCTCCTTGGAGCGCAGCCTTTTCAGAGAGTAGTAAAATACCTTAAAAGTGGTATACTTATCTTTGTCAAGTCTGATGATGTCACCATCCTACAACTATACCTGTGGAAAGGAAACTTTCCAGTAATATGTATAGCACGTCGTGTTAATGTGTACTGCTTTATTATCATAAAGTAGTTAGGTAGGGGCTTGAATCCTGCACTTGGTGTGTGTGTTTTCTATGTGTGTGACACTGTTGGTCAATGTGTTGTGGGTTTTGCTTTTACTACTGTATGGCATATCAGTATGACAACAGTATGTGCATTGCACATGTCAGGTAGCTGAGTGGCAAATACATATACGTAAATGTGACCTCAATTATTTCATAGGTGGGAACCATGCTTTCTCCATGAACACATCTGTCATCTTTGCCAGAGTGTGCTGCCGCTTTCCAGACCTTAGGTCACATCTGTATGCTTGTGACAAGCCCAGCCACTGCAGTGATCCCTGGCCTAGGTCATCCGTGTCACACACACTCATTACGGTTTCTATTGAATATTGTGAGTGAGGGTTTATGACTGAGGTATATTTCAGACCTGTTCAAACACAGCAAAGTCTGTCAATGATGGCTATTCATTATAGGTGTACAACAATTTTTGTGGATATGCATGCAGACCCCTTATTGCTTATGTGATCCACCAAGAGATTTCAAAATACCTTTGGAAATGTGATTACCAAAGGAGAGATGATGTAACACTTGGCTGCATGTACACATCGGTACATGTTCAACATGTTGGTGGCTACTATCTATGTGGTACTGTGGGGATACTATGTTTTGCAAAGGTGGATGACTATGCTTTGGTTGGCTTATAGTTTTACAGCATGGGTTTGACAACAGGTATCTGTCTGTATGTACCCTTGTGGAGGATGTGTGTGTCATCTGGAGAATGCATTATAGGCCACAGTATGCATTTCCAGATGTGGACGGACATATCCCTACTGTGATTGCTTGTACCTAAGAGAGCTATATGCCAAACAGGAGTGGTCTCAGGAATGGGTGCAGGTGAATACTACTGGTTACTGGCATAGTATAGTACCTGAAGGATCCAAATGTTACTGTGTGTCCTACATCTGTGTGTCAGTTATCAAGACATCATCTAACAATTGTTTATGGTCAGGCTGTTGAGGTTATGTATACTACCGGAATGCAAAACAATGACAGATAGTAACAGTATCACCCACAGCACAGTGTCAAACCATGTCATACACACATGTATACTCAAGTTTCAAACTGTGTGTAGTACAATGCATACTGGCCACCAACAGAAACTATGGAGTGTTACTGTGTAATACAGGGCATGTCACCCTGCCCATGTGTCCACTATGCACATACATGCAGTCAGTGCACCTCCACCATGTTCACAAATGTACACCTGCAAATCTGTGCTACACACATCCCACACGTACTGTCCACTCTCTAACACATGCTGCCAATACTACACACATCAACCAAGTGGCATGTGGGCGGGCGATACACTATTGGAATTAACACTGGTGTAAACAATACTACATTGACAATCATAGATTTAATGCATCATGCCTGCACAGCTACACCTTCAAGGATATCATTACACTTTACTGCTGACAACATGCTAACATTGCTATACTGCTATAAAGTCACCCTTTGCATCAGCACCATGGTAGCCTGTTCCTGCATCAATGTTACAGATGACAGGAGGTGGCACAGGTTTCATCATATGCACAGGGTGTGTTGTTGGTTTGCCAGAGGCCTACATTGAGCCATACAATCGACATGTATGTGTGTGTGTGTGTGTGTGTGTTTGTGTGGGGGGGGGGCAAGAGTACTGCTATGGGCCAATGTTGATGTAATGTGTGTGGGTATGTGTTAGCCCTAGGTGTCTGGGTTATGTGTGTGTGTGTCTGCATGCACACAGTTCCACCATGTGGCTGCCATATACGGGATTTGTGGGACAGCCACAGACTGTACCTGCCAGGCTTTACAGATCACCATCTCTGGCCATGGATATAGTACCTGTGCCTGGCAGGTGTGCTACTGACAGTATCAGGTATTAAGCCAGACTGGGTACTATCCGCAGAGGTGGACAGATGTACACTGGACCCAGGTCCCTGATGGGACTGTCCAGAGCCACGTGCACGTGGTCTTCTAGGATGGTCTATGGACAGCCCACCCCAATATTGCTGGGGCTGGTACTGGCACTACAGGAGTGGCTGTGACTTGAGGGATGTCTGCGGCAACTGCCAGCTGCTGATGTTGCTGGCATACATCCACTTTGACGTCTCAACCATCCCGCACTGTCCTGACACATGGGCATGACATTGCGGAGGACATCTAATGTCTCACCCCAACGTCTATCAGTGACCTCAGTGTAATTATGGATGGCACCTGCTAGGTCACGGATACTGTCAATTACAGCGGTGTTATGTGCCCTCTGTGGCCTTTAGTCCCTGTCTGGTGTACTGTTCCATACGTGCCTGTGCCTCCATGACCGCCTGAAACATGTGTGAGGTTGTAAGACCTGTGGCATGTCTGCCAGGAGCATGATGAGCAGTAGTGCTCCGACGAGAACCCCTGGACATCTGCCTATGTGGTACCATTCCAGACATCTGGGTATGGCTGCTGTGTTGGGATGCATGTGCCATAGATACCACACTGTCCTGGCCAATAGTGACTGTACTTTGTCCCTCAGCTAAGGGCATTGGTGATGGATGTATTGACAGTATGACTGTGTGCATGGATGGGGTGGACACTTGTGTACTGTCGATTGGTGGCCCAATGACAGACCCTGGCAAACATGCCTGTGCCTCACACACCTATCCTCATTATCACTATTTGGCTCAGTGACATCAGGTTCCCTGCTGCAGTGAACCAGCCCAACCTAAGCACCTGTGAGAGGAAGACAGGAAACACACTTTACAACCTGTACATGATGTCGGAACACATGCACACTTGCACACATGAACACATATACATATGAACACATGCACATATGAACACATGAACACATGAACACATGAACACATGCACACACACACACACACACACACACACACACACCACCAGTAATCCAGAACATACTCAATAGCGGTTGATGGTGGGGTACAGTATCACAAGCCAAACAGTCATATCACACGTGTCAGCATGCAGGACGTGTGTTGCTCAACAGCATGCAGTGTGAGTGTAGACAGCCCTTGCTAATAACAGTATACATGGCTTTGATGCATGTGTGTTGTTGTTCAGTGAGTGGCCTCACCCTGGAACGCAGTGTGTACATGGCCACAACATTGCTGTGCAAGTATTAAAAGCTCTGCAATGTCCTGTGCACCATCACTCACACGTATACATACCATGGCTGGATGTGTATCTGTGTGGCACATAGATATCCATTTCTGATTAGAGCATCTGTGTCTTTAGCAGATAATTGTGGACACAGGTTTAGCACATGCATGCTATGTATACACACAGGATGAGTGATGCATGTATACCTGATGGAATACCATTGCTCAACATAGCCATTGTACAGTGGTTATGGTGAGTGTAGGACATATTGTGGACATGCCAGTGCCAGCCATGACATGGCATGCTACAACACAACTGCAACTTTAAACATCACACATACCCAGTGTTTGTCATGTGACCTATATATTCAATAGCATTACAAGACATATATGTGTCACTTTGTACAAATGGTGATTGCTATGCATATTGTGTATAGGTGTATATGTTTGCACACACACAACATTGAGGTGCATAGCAATGAATGCTGTGTGTAGTATTGTGGTTACTGTAACTGAATGGGGTGTAGTACCTTGAGCCATCATCATGCAGCATCATGTGGTCACTCAAGGCTACTAATGTGTGCCAGACTGGCACCTAGCATGCTGTACCTGAACTGCAGTACCATGGCTACATTCACCATTTCACAGCCAGTTGTTACATGGGTTTGAAAGGTGCCCAATAGGGAGCATTGCCTAACATGAATGTGTTATGCATTGAAGAGTGTCGTACAGCCCCATGATAGGCCTCTACCCCTCAGGTATATTATGTGTGCTGTGTGGATGACATTTGGGATACTGGAGTGTGACCTTACAGCGGATGTCTGAATACGCCATGTGTAGCATATTAACGTGTACTGCATATGACAAAGTTGTGTATGTTGTGTGCATGTGTATCGACTTTGCCTATCCAATGTCCACTACAGTGTTGCCACAGTTGTGTGGGATGCTCTGTGTATTGCATGTGTTTGAGGCAGCTACTCACGTTACTGGGATGTGCATAGTCTCACAGCAAACATGCACAGCATGCATTATGCGTAGGTGTGTTACGTGTACATGGCCTACACCTCACCTATGACATGCACATTTAATTAGCAATATTAAATGTAGAACACACTCACCAGCATGGGTCTGCTGCCTTGCTGTCACACCAGAGGGACATACAAGGATATGAGACAGTTTGTCAGTGGCAGCAACTGTGGCATTGCTACTGTGGGTTTGCAATCTTACAGTAGTACAAGGGTTGACAGTCACAGGCCTACAGATTATGTTCCAAATGATCAGTATTGCACAACACCAGGCTCCACATCTTCTAACTACACAGTGTACATCTCACATATGCATGATTTACCAATAGAGGTAACAGTAGTCTACAGATATGCCATGTTACCTGTACACTCCGTGTCAACTCGCTGCGTGGCTCCGGCCTCCATGATGATACATGTTTGTTGTTGTTGTTGTTGGCCAGGAGCCACCAGGCTCAGGAGCAGCTCCTCCACTCTGGTGAGGGGGGGGTGGATGGCTACCCCACCACCTGTGGCAAGCTGTTGTCTATGGACATCAGAAGCACGCTGCCGGACAAGTCTAAGTAAATCACTGCAGTTACGGCGTACCTGCTCATATGTCCGGTTATGCATGCCTATGTCATTTACCCTAAAGACAACATCTTTCCACAGTGCAGTCTGCTCATGCTGGTCCTGGCTGGTTCTTGAGAACGGCAGGGTGTAGTGCTGACCCAGGCTGGTTGTTATTTGTTCATCCTCTGCTAGGCTATAGGTAGGATTGTGATGGTGGGCCATGACCCTGGAAGACAATCCAACAATATGTGTGAGCAAGTCATGTGGCACACTTATTCTAAAGTACAGATATCACTGAACTGCCATATATAGCAACCTATTGGCTGTCAGAGGATACACACTTTCAATACCACATATCAGTGCTCAACCCACAACTGCCTGACAGTGCCTGGCACACTCTATATATCAAACCATGTTCTGCACAGCAACAAAGAGAAACCAGTATGTAAGACTATACAACAGTACATGGCACACTGTATGCGACACAATACACCAACTAGCCACAGGAGGTATATATCAAGCTAATGCATAAAGAAATATGTCATCCATTGCAATTATTGTAACTTCCAGTTACAGTATTACCAGTATACCACACTAGTTGTTGATGGCAAACCCCTGCCTAACATATGTGCACATTCATTAATATACGTGGCATACTGCTGTACTAGACTATACATGTTGCTAGATACGCACTTATATCCTGTAACACACATATGACCGTGGGCATGTTACAGGCATACCCACACACACATCAGACATACATACAAGACACAAAGGTATGGCAATCCAGATGAGCTTTACCTGTGTACCATACAGTACTGTAAGTCAGTACTTACAAAACCTTATGCCTGAGGTATGTAATCTGTAAGGACTACAGGGAACACACAAAACAGTGATTCCAAGTAATGTGGACATACACCATACTGTGCTGTTTAGGCCTACAGCTCTAGGTAGTACTACAGTTCATATGGGATTTGGCTCACTAATCAATAAGCATACATGTACTGCTTTAACCTACAATGGCACACCCCAGCTGACACCAAGGGACTACCTCAGACCATATGCCATACTGCTTTTTCTGCCTAGCAATAGCATACACATCTTTTGCTGGGATCAGAGCTAGGACACAAAATAGCATGACAGAAACAGTTTCCCACTAAGCTATCACACATATACAGAACTTTGACACATTCACCAATACATTCACCATCACCCTCAGTCAACCTCACATAGCAATTATTGCAATAGGTACATGTGGGTGTGTATCGGTTCATAGGTAGGTAATAAGCTATTGGCCCTAGGGCCTATAGAAGCCTAGCTATACACTACCCTGGCCTTTGACACACATGTAATTTAATTTCACGGGCCCCTGTCAATCAGAGCCACAGAGGTGATTCCCGGAGTGTACTTCCTATCTCCCATCCAATCATCAGGATTATTCATGACAACTGCTAATGAGGAGCTTTGTTTGCTATTGATAGGTGGCTTGTTCCAGAGTATGAGATGTCTCTGAGATAGCAATCTATCCCTCTAGCATTTTCTGTTTATTGAGGTGACAAGGTTTAGGTCCCTAGAGCATGTAGCTTGTAGGGGTTGTGAGCTGTTTACTTGGAGCATGTCCAACAGCTCTGGTTTTGACATAGCTTTGTATGTTAGGCAGAGGTCACCTCTGGGTAGGTGGTATGTGACACAGTCCAGCTGTGGTTTTGTGTGACAGTCTGTATAAGGCATCTGTTTGAGGTCGATATTACTCTTTGTGAGGTATGTCTGTGGCATTTCCAGTTGCTGTAGATGTCTTGTGAGGTACATACCAAATGGGGCATTGTACTCTATAATGGGTTTTATGAGTGATGAGTAGAGGGCAACACTGACCTATATTTCCCTGGATTACACACCTTTTGTGATGAGGTGTGCCACGTAGACAGAATACATGACTAGTGTGGCACTGTGATTATCACAGGGGAGACTACTGTCCACCTGTGTCCCATGGTCTCTTATCACACTTTCTGTGTTAAGTAGACTACCACCTATGTGGTAGTTTATGGGTACAGAGTTTTTGCCAGAAGGGATGCCAATGCAGTGTCAACATTGAGCCTGAGTCCATGGCTTTGTCACCAGGCATCTGTCGCAATAAATATGACCCTCTCTCTCTCTATGTATATATATATATATATATATATATATATATATATACACACACACACACATACATATAAACATCCATTGGTGTACATATAGATATACATATAGGCACATATACAGTCCACCTTTCATGGTGGGAATATCAATTATGCGAAGGTTGTGAGGTATACAGTTATGTAATAATATTGCACAGTCTTGTGCGGAATGCATTGAAGGTGTTCTCAGCCCATGTAGCTTTATCAGGCCTCACTGGCTGCAACACTGCAAACCTGACAAATCATACCCACAGCATTTAACCGCCACATGTCATATACCAGCACTGTATGCTGTCTTGTTTGCCACACACTACAACCTACATAGAAATATGCACATAACAATCTTCACCAACATATATATGTCCACCCTTCACAAACAGTTGCAGTATGTCCCTTGCTCTATGCACATGTACAGATGCTAATATATCTGACACAGAAAGATCTCTCCGTATGTGTGTGCCATACACACACAAGGTCCACACTGTTGTATGTCCGTGGACCTCACGGCTGAGCTGCTGGGCCTTGCTGCAACATGAACAGGTGTGACATGTGAGCACACAGTAATATTAGAGGGTATATATAGATATATAGCATACTAGCCTGGTACAGCAGTTGCCAATGCTAAGCTACACGTTAATATGACTATCATGCATTTGTTACTCTGTCACATCCATGTTTATATAGCTGTATGCGCTACTCCCCCAAACAGCCATTGTACACACTACTGTACAGAACACAGATAACATGGATCAGATGTTTGACATTTAATGCTGAGCAATATATGTCACAGTTACATCCCACTGCACACAGCTACACACTGATTGGTCCATGGCAGTAGTTATGCAGGGCATCTCTGCATAGATATGTACTGCTGCCACATATGGATGATCCAAATTATGTAGAGTACTCTTCAAAAACATCTACTACATGCCAGTAAATACATATCTGTTACATACCTTTCCTTTGTATGTGTTTGTATTTTTCAGTTACGTGTGTCTTTTTTTTTTCAGTTGCTGTTGATGTTGATGATGATGTAGATGTCGGTGTCTGTCTGTCTGTCTCTTTCTCTCTCTCTCTCCATAACAGCAATGGAATGATTGCATGTGTGGACAGCAAGTACAGCCTGCTTTTATAGATATCTGCACATGTGCATGTGATGGCCTCTGCACCAGTTGGTGGCCACCATTTGGTAATTGCATGCATCCTGCTGTGTGGTGATTGCAGTACTCACTGTCATAGCAACCCAATGTTATAAATTGCTAAGTCAGGTAGGCGTAGCCCTTTCAGCTTGCCAAAGTGGGGCCCATGCTTGTTTGCTGTGGACACCGTTGTGTAAGTCAGAAGGTTGGTATACTTCTTATATCTGAAGCTAGGGGTGTAGCCAGTGATTTGAATGTTGTACTCAGACCTGAATGTTGCCACTTCCAGTACACAGTTGTCAGTCACCCCTACAAATGCTAACACAAGATACATGGGAGTATGTTGTTTCTTTTCTACTTATACAATTAGCTGCCATACATAAGTAGTTATTGAGATGTTTTCATTTGGCACATGAACTGTTTGTGAACTGCTATACTGTGAATATTAATGTACTCACTTCTGCACAGTTTTTGCTTTTTTATTGTTGACATTAACATAGGATGCTCAAGAAAACTGGACAATTCCAGTACTGAGTATGCCTACCTACATCCTTGGTGGACCCTGAACACACAGGTATTTTGTACATTTGGGTGGGGATTGTCCTACTATGATACTGTGTGGGAGTTGTAAAGTGCTGCTGTAACATTATTTACTGCTAGAATGGCTGGTTCTGTTATCACAGTCATGTAATGCAATTCCACAACAACTGCTGGTAAAGTTCCACAGAACAGGTTTTGTGTTATGGCATTCCTATCTTTCCTTTACATTCACTCATTCTGATGTATGATATATCTATTTCAGCAACAACCTGCTGTATATCTACTGTGGCTTAGTGGTGCTTCATGCAGTCTAGTGTGTCCAAGGTCCGGCGTTCGAGACTGATAGAGGTGTTGTATTTTGCTGCTGAGCAGAACAAGGGCCCTCACATGCAGGGTGACTAAGGCACTTTTAAGCAGTTGTAAGCGGGTTTGCATGGGTTTGCACAAAGCTTAGCAATACTTAGCTAAGTGCACACAAGCGCACCCTCGCGCAAACCCACTAACTACTGCTTAAAAGTGCTTACTCCCGCTAACCCCCGCGCTCATTTCTTTGAAAGAAAAGAAAATGGGGAGATAGGAAAGTGGTGAAAAAGGGGCACAGAGGGAAAGACAGTAGGGAAAACAGCTCGGGATGTGCAGCACAGCTGTAGGGAAGGTCCATAGCTGCCCATTTCTTTAACAGCAACAGCTGTGCATATGCTAGAAATTTGGAAGGAAATATGAAACCTTCCACCTCTGAGAGAGGGGTGAGGACAACAAAGTATGTTGTACTGCCAATTAAATATCAGTTTATGTGTCCAGTGGACATGTGTGCAAAATGGGCAGCTATGTATGGGGCGTAATTTTTTTTTGGAAGCAGAGTGCCCTTTTTTTTTTCAGGTGAGAGTGGAATGTGGGGTAGGGGAGGTGGGTATATTTGGGGAGGTAGGGTGGGGAGGTAGACAGGACAAACAAGATGCATACAGGGGCGGAATATGACACATGTGGTGGGTGAACACCCTTGACAGGGAAGAATGTTTGGAAATTGCAAGTCCTTGAGCCCACAGATGGCAACAGTGGAACTGAGATCCCCACCCATGGGTAGTCACCACCACACCTTCACAACCCAGAGGGTGGCTGTGCTGGGGGCTGCGTAGGTGGGGCAGGCTCACCCGTGAGTTTTGCCACACGTATCTCAAGCTGGCGTAGAGGGTCAGCGACTGAATGCTCAATCTCCCTATGCACCACAGCCCGGACCATTCGGAGGGTGATAGGTGGCCCTCCTCCAGCCACGCTTGCATGGGGGGACAAGCCCCATCCCCTGCAGCGCTTCCACCGGAAGGTGGCACAGGGCCAACAGAGGAGGAGGTCCTGGGCTGGGCATTGGACTTGCTGGTGCCAGGTGCCATCGCCAACTGAGGTGGGACAGGTGGGTCCGCTGGGACCGGCCTTCCCATACGTTCTATGTTTAGGAGGATTTAATGACAATATGGGTTGGTAACAGCCAACAGCATTCCAAATTAGTTGTAACAGCATGCAGTAGTATTCCCATTAACCCAACACACCAGAGTTCCAACAGTTGAACAGTAAGCATAACACATGCATATATAGAACAACAGTGGACATTCCAACATCATGCAGGATTGATTGGTGGCAACAGGCCACCAAGATTGTGGTATTTGAACAGGGTACATACATCAAAGTAAATGCAGATATTTATAAACCAATAGGACATATGTCCCTACAAATGTTTTGAGATTAGACATACCCACTGAGGTATGGAATTGCATTGTTTATGCACATACAGTAGGGTGTAAAAAGATACCTCCATTAGCAACTTATATGTACTTATGGTTTACACTACATTCCTATTGACTGCAGGTATATATCCCCTACATGTATTATTACACTAGGCAATGTCTGTTAAATTGTGAAATGGGTTTTGCTTTATATACGTGACCTGTATCTGGCATACAAACTGTCCAGGATGCAGATGTTACTGCTACGTATTTATATATTTTATTTATATTTACATACCTGGATGTGTTCAGGTGACATTATCAATTATATTTTAACAGCCCCCTACATTTCTAGCAGCACACTGACATTTCTGGGGAACACAATAACAAGCTACTCATGTGCCAGATTAACCTATACATGCCAGCCATTAACCAACAGTTGAGGACTGTATATATGCTTAACAGCTACTGGCACTCCCTTCATCCACTTTATATGGGCCTACCCAAGTGTGGGTTGACAGCGCTTAATACAACAGTACTATTTCTATAATGCAAGAGTACAACAACATATCGAAGAAAGTGACACAGATACACTCCAGGAATTATACCTTTATTAATTACATTACACACTTTTCTAGAGGCTCTCTCATTTATTTGATATTACACTGCATGCAGAAGACTTATTCAAGATGTATTATACCTTTATTAATGGGTTACAACACTCTTTCAGGCTCTCTCACTTTTTTTATATAACAGTACATGTAGAGAAATTATTAAAGACATATTATACCTTTATTAATGGGTTACAACACTCCTTTTCAGGCTCTCTCACTTATTTTACATAACAGTACAGGCAGAGAAGTTATTCAAGACTTATTATATCCTTTATTATTGGGCTACAACACTTTTTTTCAGGCTCTCTCACTTATTTTATATAACAATACATGCAGAATAATTACTAACCTGCCTGGTGGAATAGGCATAGGCCTTGCTTATTCGCAGCACGGACACCTGCAGCTGTGAAGTAAATGAAGTGATATTGAGACATATACCTATCCATAATATAGACTACAATAGCAATTCTTACATACTTCATTCCATGGCTACCTACTCAGTAGTGGGGCATTTCCCATCCCACGGGGCTCCTGTATCCACTGGTTCAGTCGATCCTCTTTGCGTCTCTTCAGGTCTGAGTAGTGGTGTCTGACCTGCTCACCAGTCCGAGGGATGCCTGTGGTACTGGTGAGATCATGTGCTAGACGGTTCCAGGCTTCCGCTTTGTATGCAGTGACCTGGAACTGGCCCTGCAGGAGTCTGTCATCATGATTATGGACGAGGAACTAAACCATCACTTTTGACTCCTCAATGCCCCACCGTTGCACTCAAAAGTGAGAGCCCTCTCCAACACCAGCCATGCTGCCTGCAGATGGGAGCTACAACCAGTTATGGCAAGTATTCCCACCTATGGGGCTTAAATATGCATCATTTCCCACACTTATTTGTGATTGGCCGATTTTGAAATATCTCAGCTGAAAGCACACCTGCTTAGCACTGGGTAAACTTTCATTAATATGTATGTGTGTGTTGAAAGTGCATGCATGTCATAGCTTAGTGGTTCAGTACTGTGATTATGGTGCACAGTATCCCGGGTTCGAGGCCTGTAATTGCTTTTTATTTTACTACTGGCCAGACCAGCTAGGAGGTGTGGCTGTGTTTAGCCGACTTTGCTCAACTTTGCCCAATGTTGCTCTATGTTGCCCGACGTTGCGCTAGTTAGTGCGGTGCGCAGCTACGCGCAAACATGTTTTGTTTTTGCTAGTTGGTGCGATGCGCAGCTCCGCGCAAAGCCATTGTGCTAGTTAAAGCAGTGCTAAGCTATGAGCAATTATACTTAAATGTGCTTAATACTGGTAAACTTTTGCTTAGCAGTGCTTCACATTGCTTAAGATACGTTACTTATGCATTCATCAGTATGCATAACCATTTCACCTTCTTATATATATATATATATATATATATATATATATATATATATATATATATATATAAAATATCATTCACTACTACATAGGCCATTTCAATGCTTTTTACTAAAATTTAAAAGATAAATGTCAGGAATTATTTTTCTATACAGATTTCATACAGAAAATAGAAAGGGGAGTGGTGGGACTTGAACTGGGAATACCTCCTCTTTGTGCGAAAGGTCTACCACTACGCTATTGCTATTTGGCTTAATTTGCATATAAGTTTCTTATTATCCTCTTCGATCTCTAAACTGCTAACTGTAGCTAAGCAATAGGCAAACCTGTGCAAACACGAGCAAATATGGGCAGCTATTTTGGGAATAATAAAAAAAAATAAAAGTTTTACATTTTATAATTGTACAGGGGTTTAGAATGTGGAGGAGTGTAGTGTTGGGTATGTACACATTTCAGCAGACTTGCTCATGTCAGTTGACATTTGCCAATTGAGGGACTTGCAGGGTCATGGATTTTTGGACTGCTCGGCAGTCCAACATGCCCCCTGCACTCGTGCATGCTCCGTGTTAACCTTTGAGTTGAGTCAGCGCGCCCTCATGAATATGCATGGCGCACTGACGTCTTCCTCTTAGGCTGCAGTTTCCGTGTAAGACTTATTTAGTCTTACATGGAGGATTAGTGAATCCTGGGGTGCATCTTTTTTCAGACTTGATTTATCCCCTCACATGAGTTTCTCACTCTTACCACTCATCAAGTAATGTTATTTAGTACACAGGAAACCATACTACAAGATCAGTATACCAATGGCACCAATAATTTAAAGAAAAAGTCCACTATTTGCATTTCTATCTGAGTAATATCTCACGATCCCTACAGGAAGTAGGAAAGTTATCTGTTGTTCAGTATTGTATGTTAATTAGGTATATAACTTTTCACCTGATAGTTTTCAAGAGACGTTATACATATTTTCAATGTCTATAGATTGAGAACTATGGTGGCCACAGAGACTATTTGCTGTTTTTTTTTACTCACAGCACTCTAATCAAGTCACTTAATGGATATACATACGCAATTTAGTTATTATTTAGACAAAAACCCATCACTTTACTTTCTTTACCAAAACGATACAAAGATAATAAAAAATACAAAGTAGTAGCTTTATATTTCTCATTCATTTTGCACTAAGTATTGTTATGATAAGTGTTGTAACATATACCTCTCAACCTCTTAGTGCAAAAAATCTGGGCAAAGCCTATCAAAATGGGGGACAATGGACCAAAAATAGGGACATATTTTAAATAATGCTCTTATAAACTTAGAAAATCTCTAGCGTAACAGAGTTTGTTTTAGCATACATTTTCTGAATGTTATGAGGTCTGAAACTGAAATGTATGTCATTATTTACTGACATAAATCCTCAGATCATTCCAGTGATTTACCAAAAAAATATGAATTTTATGAGGAACAGACCAAAAATATGAGCCAAAAATCTGACATTCTGCAAACATCTGGGCAGTTGAGAGGTATGTTGTAATGTTTTCTAAAGTTGTCTGAAAGTACATTCTACGTGTAACTGCTGTTTGGTTATTTTAACTTTCATGCAAAACATAACAAGCATTACACATTTTGCATGTCTTATTTATTTTTTTATTTATTTAACATTTGTTGACCGGGAAAGTCCGACTAGGTTCCACAGAGCCTGTTTTCAGTGGAGGCCCGGGGAGAAATGTCTTCTAGGTTGCCAGGCCACAGATAACAGGGATATGTTCCTTTAGGGCAGTAATATAGAATTATAAGTTAGGACTTCTACAGCCTTTCTTTTATTCTGAGTTCTATGATATCAGGTAGAAAAAATAGGGTTACTTTCCAGAATATTAGATCTGTAAATACAACTCTGACTATGATAACAATCTCTACATCTGTACTCCTTCTCTTAGTCTCCAGATTTTGACTGTTGTATAAATATTACTTGTTCCAGTAATTTCCAGGCAGGAAGAAATTGTGTGTTGTGGAGGGGGGGGGGGGGTTAGCACCCTGGAAATGTTATGTGGTTTCTTTTTAATGCCTGCATCATAAATTCTCTCCGTTCTGACAGCTGGATGTAAACTCCCGGATCCAAGGTTTTAATGAGTACTCATAACTTTCATTTCTATTACACGCAATACAGTTCTTCTTTTGAAGTTTCTCTTCTAGTTCCTCTTCTTACACAATGAAAAAGGTTTGATATTACCACAGATGTAGTCTGGTAATAAGAACTTCACTGTGCCTTATATTTTCTTAAGCATTACATATGTCGTATTGTCACATCTGTGCTCACAGCTGGAAAAATTATATATATATATCAAATGTTATTTATTAAAGTTTTTTTCTTCAATATCAAGTTATAAAGTGTTAAGTGTAAGACACAGTAGTCATTAAAACAAAATCAGAGCTCTAGTTTTGCATGTTTCTTTTCTAGCAATGTCATTAAAGCAATTGCTTAGGTCATTTTTGATGGGCAAGGAGACTGCTTTTAAAGATTCCAGTTATTTCTCTATTTTGCTATTTTCTCTTATGTCTTCTATTTTCTTTTATATAATGTTGGTGGTATCATCTTAAGAGTAAGAAAGTCGGGTTAGATATACATTTACAGAGGAAAATAAACACACATGAAGGCAAACAAGCTGGTTAAAAACGGAAGAGGGGAACAACCCTCGCTTCCTCCTTTATTATAAAGTACATGGTCATGTGACCTCTATTGACCTCTCCACACCAACGACGGCAGTGTAAGAGCTCACATACGATCATTCACTCTCTTTCATTATTATCAGCCAACACCCCCATTTTCTTTTACACTGTATACAGATACATTTTAAGGGGTCTATATTATAAAATCGAAAAGACTTTACAGCGAACGCTCACATGAGCGAAAATGCTGGTAATCGAAATTGCTATTGTGGGGGGCTGTGCCCGCCACACCCCCCGCTAAATATATATTCTAACTCTGAGGTCGTACTACAGTGAGGGAAGGGCAAATATCCCACTCCTCACTATCACACGACCCCACAATCACAGTTTCAATTCCTGGCATTTTCGCTCATGTGAGTGTTCACGCTAAAGTCTTTTCGTGCATCTAATATAGACCCCATTTTAAGAACATCTTTAGATAACTTTTCCTTCATATTCCAAATACATAATACATGAACTTTTCAATCTTCGATTCCATATCAGGTTTAGTAAAGATATCTGCAACCATGTCCGTTGTCGGGCAATATTCAATGCTTATTTTGTCATCATTAAGTGCTGACCTGACAAAATGATACTTAATGTCAACATGTTTACATCTCTGTCGGCTTACTGGATTCTTCGACAAAGCGATTGCTCCTTGATTGTCCTCAAATATTGTTACTGGCACATACTTGCACTCTCCGTCCATTCCGCTCAACAGCTGCACAAGGTACAAACTCTCCCGTGTTGTTGCTGCTAGTGCCATGTACTCTGCCTGACATGTAGATAAAGCCACCGTTTGTTGCTTCTTTGATTTCCATGAAATAATAGGCCCATCTCTATTGAGGCTAAAGCAATAACCTGTTGTACTACGTCTATCGTTTTGATCCATTGCCCATTCTACATCACTGTATGCTACAAGCTGATGTTTCCCTTTACTTTTCTTGTAACACAGCTCTCTATCCAATGTACCTTTTAAGTATCTTAACACATGTTTGGCTACCATTAAATGAGATTCACTCAGTTGTGACAAATATTGTGAAAGTTTACTTACAATCCAGCTAAGGTCAGGTCTCGTGCTTGTCATAACATATATCAAACTACCCACAAGCTCACAATATTTTCTTGGATCTGTAGATTCACTGCCACATTCAAAGTTTTTTTTTTGTTCGGAAGGGGTACTTCTTACTTTACAATTAGACATACCACATTTCTCAAGAATTTTTGTGATGTACCTCTTTTGGTTCATCTTTACTTCATCACTATTCTGGGTAAAGTCAACGCCTAGAAAATGTCTTAGCTTTCCCAGATCTTTCATTTTAAATTTAGCTTTGAGTGTTTCCTTTACATCGTTTAGTGATTCATTGTCACTAGCTGCTGTAATGAGATCGTCAACCCATATAATTAGGACTGTTTTCTCATTTTTCAGATTGTCTAGTGTATACACAGTGGTCTGCGGGGTTTTGGATAAAAGTGTTTTCACAAAGATTATCATGCAACATTTTGTTCCAGTTACACCTTGATTGTTTCAATCCGTATAATGACTTATTCCATTTACAAACCAATTTTTCATCATTATTTTATTTCTTTTCAAAACTTTGAGGTTGCTCCATATATACCTCACAGTCAACAGGAGCATGTAAATAAGCCGTTTGTACATCCATCTGGTGCAATTCTAAATCATACTGAGCTGCCATCTGCATTAGACTGTGTACAGATGTCATACTCACAGTTGGTGCAAATGTTTCATTATAATCTATACCAGCGACTTGACTGTAGCCTATAGCTACATATCTAGCTTTGTAAGTCTCTATATTATCTGCATTCTCTTTTACAGTGAAAATCCATCTACCACCCACTGCATTTTTATCTTCCAGTAGTGTGGTGAGTGTAAATGTGTTGTTTTCCTTTAAAGACTTAAGTTCCTCCTTCATGGCTTTGACCCACTTTTCCAAGTTAGACGAAGTCATGGCTTCTTTAAACCTCTGCGGTGTGTTGCATATTAATTAGTAACAATAGTCAACAATAACTGTCACATAATCATTGTTTTCAACTTTACACTCATAGTCCTTCAAGTATGCAGGTGGTTTTCTCTCTCTCTTAGAGTAGCATGTATCCTGCCTTTCCTCTTCTTGCCTAGTTTTTGTGTATCCTTCACTCATTATAGATTCAGTGTGATTCACTTGTATTTCTTTTGCGATTTGACTATCAGCTTTTGATTCTGACTTAACATGCACACTTCTTCTGGTATTAAGATCTTCATCCCTCACTTCTGGGTCTGTCTGAATCTGGCATTCAGCTTCATTCTTAGTAAAGAACTTGACTAACCTGTGTCTAAGGACCTTTCCTGTGTCAGGATAATAGACCAAATATGATGGGTTATTTTTATCATATCCGACAAAAATCCCCTTATCACATTTTGGGTCTAACTTTTTTTTTATCTTGTCTGTATGCATAACACACTGATCCAAATTCTCTCATCCTTGAAAGATCAGGTTTCTTTCCTGTTAACATAAAGAATGGGGTCTGCCCCACACGCCTGTCATAACATCTGTTGCGAATAAAAGCAGCAGTCATTACTGCATATGTCCACAACTCTTTAGGTAAGTCACTCTCTATCAACATACACCTTGCCATTTCGAGCAGTGTTCTCCAGGTTTTCTCTGCTATCCCATTCTGATGGGATGAGTAAGGTGCGGAAGTTTTGTGTCTTATAACATTTTTACTCAATAGTGACTGAAAGTCTCTCGACATGAACTCAGTGCCATTAACTGATCTGATACACTTTACCTTCCCATAAGGGGCTGAATCTGCAATAAACTTTTCAATCGCCTTGACTGTATCAATCTTGGCTTTCAGAAAGTAGACAAATATTTCACCCGAGTAGTCATCAGTAAATGCTAAAGTATACCTAAAGCCATCTTTTGCTACTGGCTCAATTGGGCCTGCCAAATCAGTATGGACTAGTTCAAACACAGCTTTTGCTCTTGCATCTTGTTCTCTGTTTCTGCTCTGGACAAATTTCGCTTGCGTACAGGTTTCACAATCTAGGTTGGGTCTCTCAGCTTTACCTTTAATTTTCATTCCTTTTACCACTTTTTCTAATTTTGACACACCTTCGAAATTACAGTGACCAAGCATTTTATGCCATGCTTGAATGTCATAACAGCTCTGAGATGCACCATAATGTGTCTCACTATCGTTTTTTTTCATCATATGTGTCTAAATAATAGAGTCTATCACACCCAATTATGTCAAACCTGGTGCTGTTTTTATAGATGTGTTGGTCCTGGCCTTTTTTAAAATTGATTGAGGCCCCATTGGACGTTGCTGCCTTAACAGAAAAAATTTTTGTGTTTACATCGGGATATACAGTGCCCGAGTCATCATCACCTTTACTTTGTGCCCCTCTGTGTTTAGCAGCCATACCTCTGCAGTACCTCTCTTCTGTGTGGCCCCACAGGTTCTCATTCAGTCAGCTAATTCCACAATATGTTCCTCTGGTTGAAAAGTTGCATGAAAGTATTTAAACTTTTTCATGTCATTAATTATGTGTGACATGGCACCAGTATCCACCATTAATCCTGTCTGTTTTAATTCACAAATTTGATGCTCATTTATTCTGAAGACAAATGTGTGATCATCCATGTCAGTTGCTTGTTTCACATTGTCTTTCTTCTTTCGTCTACAATTACTGTCCCTGTGGCTAGAGTTTTTACACAAACTACACCACTGTCTCTGGCCTTTATATTCTCTCCGGTATTCTCGTGCCATGTGTCCCTCTTTTGGCCACAGTTATAGCATATAATCTCTGCTTTTACTCTTTCCCCAAGGCCATTTGCTTTCATCACATTATCATTACTTACGTTGGCATTATATTTCTTGGTATGTTCATAGTTTTTCAACCTTGTTTTGAACTCATCTTGCATGATGTGGACTGCAAATGGTTTAAAAGTTTCAGGCAACCTTTTCAGAATCATCGTAATTAGTACTCCATCACTGAGCTTCTCCCCAGCATTTCTAAGTGCCGTAATGGCCGTCTCAGCCCTAATAATATAGTTTGTGTCACTTTCAATGATGGCCTTCTGGAGGCTTGTTAAATTGGTGTATAGGCTAACTACCTATGGCTTTCCTTTCCTGGCATAATGGTCTCTCAGGATCTGGAAGTGCCTTTCTACCCTCGTCTGCAGCTTCTCTCATGATGAGGGACAAACTTTTGTTGTCTAAGAACTGTATTAGTTCTGCATATGCCTCCTCATTTTTCTCAGCATCGTCCTCACCTTCCTCCTCATTCTCGTCGTCTTCTGTGTCCTGCTGCACATTTTGTAAAATGGCGTCTTTCAGCCCTAGCAAATGCAGGTGTCCCAGAAACTTTGTCTCCCACAACTCATCATTCTTTTCATCTCAGTCAAAACATAAGTCTATGCCATCGGCTTCCTACTTCCCTCCTGGGCCCATAACCTGTTGGCGGTATCATCTTAAGGGTAAGAAAATCGGGTTAGACATACATTTACAGAGGAAAATAAATACACGTGAAGGCAATTAATCTGGAAGAGGGGAACAACCCTCGCTTCCTCCTTTATTATAAAGCACATGGTAATATGACCTCCCTTGACCTCTCTTGACCTCTCCACACCAACGACATCAGTGTAAGAGCATACATACGATCATTTACTCTCTTTTATTATTATCAGCCAACATATAACTTGAATATATCACTTCAACAGAAAATCTGTGCAATTTATTTCATTCTGTATGACTTACTATAGGGATTAGTTGAATACAGTTACGTTTTGCTGAAAATCAAAGTAAAACTGCATAGATATTTTGTGTGATGTACTTTGCCTTTGCTCTCCCACACAGGTAGAAGACCTTGGTTATCATACTTCAGTTAACACCCAACTGAACTATAAATAATTGCTCATCCTCAATTGAATGAAACCAGAAACTCGAGCATGTAAATCAGCTAAGCATATATTCTCATAATTCAGGACATTTTTGTATAATCACGCCAACCAAAGAATATAATAAGCATATTTTACACGAGGGTGATCCTCAGTATTCCCTCCACACTATCCTTATTTTTATAGCCTCACTCTGAGATCATTCCATTTCAGAAAAAAAAAATATAAAAAAAAAAACATTGTCTTATTTTTTCAAATTAATGCACTCAGTCTGAGATACTATAATCTTCAAATCCATTCAAAGCATACAGTATGACCCCCATCCATATTATTACAACATCAGTG
This sequence comes from Protopterus annectens, assembly GCF_019279795.1. Taxonomy (NCBI): domain Eukaryota; kingdom Metazoa; phylum Chordata; order Ceratodontiformes; family Protopteridae; genus Protopterus; species Protopterus annectens. The sequence continues at coordinate 226,661,775 of NC_056750.1, forward strand.
CACTGAATAATGAAGCTTGAGCAATCTCAGAGGAATCGAAGAGGTAGTGATCAATTGAATGGAGCCCAGACACTCCCTGTCTCATCTACATATATAATTATCGTGATGTTACTTGACTAATTAATACAGTTCGCATGAAGGAGTACAGATTGATCATAAGAGCAAAGGCTCAATGATTGAAATATAAGCCCCCCCCCACACACACACACACACACACACACACGCACACACCTCAAGTAAATCATGTATTATGTACTAGATTGTGATAATATATTACATCTATAAACTAGCATTATTTAGAAAAATAAATGCCACACCTTTTTAATGTATGCCTTTTTATGATATAAGATTACTTCATTTCTGACTTGGTGTTTACAAAGACAAGTCTCTGGAGTTAGTTTTGTGATGTACTGCACATGCCTATGAGGGCATTTGTCGAGCATATCTGTTATTGTGCACTCTCGGTCAACTTGTTCATTTGGTTATCTCATTAGAAATTTTTAAAAGTCAAATACAATGGACATCTGCCCACACCATAAAATGCTTAAGTTTGATTTTGGCACAGTGTTGTAGGTCTAGAATGAGGAGACAAATTGCCTGCTTTACCTTTTCTTTGTGAGAGGAGTGACTTAACATTTGTACTGCAGTCCCTGGCAGGACTATGAAAAGGTTCAGCAGTCATCATTTCTTCAAGTTGTTGGAACAGATTGCATTGGCACTGTTGAATTTCATGGTGGTGTACAGCACCCTACATGCCCAGGTAACTTCACATACTTTCAGCCTAGATGGGGTGTGATAATGGCAAAGCATAATTAGAAATATGTCACAACTTACTGTATGATATCTACTGGCCCTCAGAGCTCTCCTGTCCCCTCCCATACTGATTCAAAAGAGCAGAGGAAGACATAATGTGATGTAAGACACTTACCGATGGGGAACAGGTGGTTAATTTCAGAAAGGCGGGCTAAATATGGATAAGGAGGTCCTGCTGGTATGAAGACTCTAAAGCTCAAAAGCACCTGACTAAAAGAAATACATGCAGAGGTAAGCAAAACACAGTCAGCTGTGATGAACACATCGGCTAACCATCAAAAGAGAAGTGGTGCCAAAATGGTAACACCAACCATAGGTCAGACTGTTAAGTATAAAGAACCATTAGACCACAAAAATGCATAAAACAGCTGCTGCTGACAGCTGATCTGGGTAACTTAATAATGTACATGTTTTTACAGAGCATCAACCTGAAACACACATCAGCATCCAAATGGAGTTTAGACCACTTCTACATTTTTTTCCCAGATACATACACACACAGATGCAAAGATCATCTTGTGCATCTGAGTTGTACAGTATTATTTTAAACCTATATTTTGCCCTGGTTAAGTACAGTGAAACTGCTATATTTTTTCTTTTCTGTGACTGACATCAGCTATTTTTATATCTTTATAAAGTACTTACACTGGATGACTTAGATGACAGCAAATGGGTGTTGCTTGTTGGCGCTCAGATTTTTCTGATCACTTTCCAGGCTAGACTATTCAGAAATTTTTAATGTTTCTAAGTAGCAGCATGACTTTAACAAGTGTGCCTATAAAAAGTTATCAGTTAGTAAACTTGGCAACAATGACTATACCATGCCGTCCTAGAGAGTGGTCTATTGTCTTACTCTCTAACTGAAATGTCTTGAGGACATCTGGTGTGGCAATAAGCCAGCTGTCCTGATATAACTGAATGTGCCATTTTATTTTACTTACGTTATTTATTTATTTATTCATTCCCCTGGGATGAACCCCTTTGACAGGAAAATACTAGGAAATCCATTTTAAACAGTAAGCTTGTGTATTCAAGTATAAATGACACTATCTTTAAAACAAACACGATGCATAAATAAACAATCCAAAAATATGTGAAGTTCCCGGTGAAGTAAACACCTCGTAGCCTCAAATGAGATAAATAATCACAAAACATATATGAACAGGCTAGAAGGTGACCACAGAAATATGTTCTCCTGATATCAAAGAGAATGTGCAATGCAATCCACTCAGAATGATAAAACAGTCTCTGTTATAGAAAAAACTGGTTTAATAGGTCTGAAGAAGTGTTTGTGAAAGCGCTAACCTTGTATACGTCTATTAAACCAGTTAAATAAACAATGCACTGCCCAAATAATGCTACAGATAGACATTCTTTGCGTGCAAGTTTTAGAATAACATATCAATGTATATATAGTTTTCACAGCAGGGCTAGCCACCCTGGGGTGTAAATCTTGGCTCTAGATTATTGTCATAGCTGAAGTGACACCCTAACCCCATGACCAAAAAATGGGGAAAAAAGGGGTTGTAGAAAGATGAATAAAAGAATATATATTTTAATAATAGTTTTTTCTCATTGACATCTAAATGAATGGTAGCAATAATGAAATGAAAGGATAAGATAAAAAATTATGGCACAGCTTATATTTATACAGTGGCTATTTAAATACAGTCCTGTTTTTACAAACATTTTTTTCTGGCTATCTTAGACATTTTTCCGGTCACTACTGTCATCTGCTGGTAAAGTCTTCTTATACCATATGTACTATATTTTGAAAACAATAAAAAATATGTGTAAAATAGACTGATTTTTCTGCAGTGATAGAAGATCACAATGTCTCCTTTCCAAAGTGTTCTTCTTTTTTCTAGGACATATTCAGATGTGACATGCCTACACTAGCAGATGTGACTGAGGAAAGGTTTCCTTCATTTGATGGACTTAATATAGGGCTCTTTAGAAATAAAATCAAACATGGAGAGTCTGTTGGCATGTGTCTTCCAAAATAATATAAAATAAAATAAATATCTTTGGGGAACTATTGAACTCTGGCCTGTATCACATTTTTTTATTCCCGAGGAGTCTTGTGTCTTTAATACATTATGTTTGTTTTACTTCTATATTATCTATCTTTGTAAGATGAGAGCACATTTTTATCAACATACCTGTTACTGTAAACCTATCCACAGAACTCCACAAAACTCCTTATACTAAACCTTGCTACTTCAAAAGCAAACTTATTATATATGTACACAAGATGTAGTAATTACGAGATAATTGGTGTTAATACATGAAACTACTGCTTTATTGCTTTTTTTTTAACCATTCAAGAGGGTAAAGTGTAACTTTTTTTCATTTTAAAAAGCAATTCTTAAAACTGTTTTGTATGTGGGGAGCTGTACTCCACATGTCACCTGCTGTTTCCCAAAGTCCTGCTATTTAACTTTTACTACACCAAAAAACAAAGAAACAAACAAAAAAAAACCAAACAAAACAATGACAAAAAATAACAGAATTCCTTTAAGGTGAACAATGATATAAATTCTTAAACTTGCATTGTAGCCACTGGAACTTAACATCAAACTATGTATTTAAAATATATCAAGCATAAATAATAATATAAAACATACTTGTTATACAAGCTCTCATTTTAAAAGCAAGAGAAAATATATTCAAACCAATAAAAAGATATGAGTTTGGCATATATACTTGACTCAAGTCCATAAACAATGCAGCTTTAAGGTACCATTCAAGTCAGAGATATAATTTTGTAGTTTAGCACTGAATCATTTTGTAGTTCAATATGGTTTCACTTCATAATCTCAAATTACTGAAATCCCAAATTTCAGTAACCCGAGACTATAAAGTCGAACCATTCACAATACCGAAACCCACAATCCAGAATCACACAATCACGAACATACATACACCACATACCATATAACACACACACACACCATTCCACCCACAGCACAGAAACCAGACAACCCTGCACAACATATAAGCAGGGGGGCTGCACCCCCCACACTCCCCTACTTATAAATACCAACTCCGAAAAAGCACATAACATAAAAAAAAAAAAAACTCACACCACGGCATCCTCCACTCGCTCACACACAAATACACATCACACACATGCAAACACCAACAAATCCAACACTCACACTTACACCTCACTACCCTTACCCACACATACAACGCACAAAAACACTCACACTCACTCAGCTGCAATTTCAGGCACCATAACACTACACGCAATGTACCAGAAATGCATAAGCACGGATTTGAGATATTCAAATTCGCTCTTATGCACTTTTGGCATTCTGGTTTTTGACTTCATGGTCTCGGGTTACTGAAATTTGGGATTTCAGTAATTTGAGATTATGAAGTGTAACCTTCAATACATACTAGTTTGTTTTCATTTTTTTTTTAAATACAAAAAAGCTTTAAAATTGAGTATTTAATCAAGTAACAAAACAGAAATGGAGATGTGAAAATGATACTGATGGAGTTTAGCCTCAGAAAAGTTATGTATATTGTATACCTTCTTGTAAACATAGTTATATAACTGTGCAGTCATTGTTATGAGATCATTGTTCAGACTGTATATGAAATGCTTCTTAAACAATGGCACAATTTCACATAGATTTGAAAGTGAGTGGGAGGAGCAAAACATTTAGAAATGTTGCTAACTGATAATTATATAATTTTAAAAGCATTAGAAATGGCAGCTGTACAGATGAGGCAACTATGGGCCAGATTTACGAAATATGTCTGCCGTGTGATCCAGGTACAGCCGGTAGGGGCGTGCATGAGAGCTGCTAAAGCTACTCTTGCACGGACAGCGTCATGGTATGCAAATTATCTCATTTGTTGCTGAAAGATATGCAAATGCGGTAAATTTGCAATCCAGGAAACACTAACCTGTCATTGGAAGATTAGTGTTATCTGCAGAAATGTACCCCGTTGGTAACGGAGCACCGTTCTGCATATAGCTAAAAGGAGCTATGACAGCTCCAAATAAAGGATGCGTACAGTTGAGGAAGCATGCCAATGGCCAAATATAAAGCCATTGGCATTTATAAATGTTTAAAATTATTACAATCTAACTTTTTTTTCCCCCGATCGCCAATGTTTAAGCATAGCGCAGCACCGCGCAAACATGCGGTGATTTAAAAAACAAGAAAATAATTTAAAAATAGCCAAAAATAGGCATTTTCACTAAAAAGCTTATCCTGCCATGCAGGTGAATGGCAGGCTGAAGACAACATGGCCACTGAGTAGTGGTTGCTAAGGGGGTGAAGATCAGTGTGACAGATGTAACCATGCATTAGTAGGCAATCCTATGCAAATGAGGATAAATATAGTGAATCCCAATTTTCCCCAGCATATGAGCCATGTCCCAAGAGTGTAAGTGTAGGAGTAGGTGAGTAGTAGAGTAGAATATAGGTGACATCATGAGGGGGTATGTCAGAAAGGCTGTAAGCTAATTGGAGCACAGTGGCTTGTGTTTGCCCTGAGTTGCTCAGGATTGCAAGAGGCGTGCCTACACTTGTCCTATTTGAAAACGTGAAACCAAAGGTGCACACTGTTAAAATATCGGAAATTTCTTGCAAACATGCACACAGCGTGTGCGGCGCTCATGTGCGCGCGTGTACGCGTGTGTGCGTGGCACTGCCCCGGGCGGAAACAGAAAGGGAAAAGGAAGGAAAAGAAGCAGTAGGAAGTTAACCAAGGAGAAAAAGAAGAGCTGTCAAGTGAAATATATCAGAATCAGCCAATTACACAGGCAGCAGTCTATCCCAGCCCAGCACTTTAAACTCTGCAAACAGCATTCCCCCCTGTTTTTTCCCAAGAATTCTGCAACACTGCAGTATACAAAGAGAGAAAGCTTAAAAAGCTTAAGCCAGACAAAATGTTAGGGGCTGCTCTTGCTATCATAAACCAACATATGCAAGGTGCTGAGGGTGGTGATGTTGTGAATGCTGCTTAGCAAACCACAGTGAGGAGACGGAGAAGAGTGTACAGACCCAGGGTAACCTACTAGGGACTACATGAGCTGGAGATAGTGGAGCGCTATAGGGTGGACAGAGACCTCCTGCATCAAATTGTTGAGCTGTGCTGGCCACACCTTACACACAGAACCAACAGAGGGGAACCCATCCCAGTGGATACCAAGGTATGTGTTGGCATAAGAATACTAGCTACAGGTACCTTCCAGAGACCAACTGGTGATATGATGTGGATTTCACAGGCATCAGCATCCAGGGTACTCCACCAGTTCCTGGATGCCATGTCAGCACATGTCGGTGACTACGTACATTTCCCCAATTCCTGTAAGGCATTGGCTAGCAATATGCATCTTTTCCACCAAATAACAGAATACCCTGAGGTAGTGGGTGCAATAGACTGCATGCACATATGCATCAAAGCACCACAAGGTGAGCGGGGTAGGGTCTACATCAACCACAAGGGCTTCCCCTCCATCAACTGCCAGGTTGTGTGCCATGCCCAGGGCATAATAATGAATGTGTGTGCTGGCTGCCCTGGAAGCTATTGAGATTCCCACATCTGGCATCCGACACAGCTGTACCAGAGATTTGCCAATGGGGACAGCCCTGATGGTCACCTAGTGGGGGATGCTGGATACGCACTGGAGCCGTGGCTGACGACACCCATCAGAAATGCACACACACCTGAACAAGAACTCCATAATGTGGCACACACACAAACAAGAAACATAACTGAGTGTGTGTTTGGGATGCTCAAGTCATGGTTCTAGTGCCTGGACACATCTGGTGGAACCTTGCAGTACTCACCAACTACATGTACCCAAATTGTTATGGTATGTGCCATGCTACACAATATGATCCTGCGGAAACAGCTGCAGCAGGAAAAGCATGGGGCAGGGCCAAACAGCCCCCCACCATTGCCAAGGCCTGCAAAGGCACAGCATGACTCAGAGGAGGAACAACCTGAGCCTGCCCAAGTAGGCAGAAGGAGGTGAGCCCAGTATGCCCTGGCCTTGGCAAAGAGGCAATGCATAGCACATACACTGACTCAGTAGGAACCCTGGAAATGACATCTCTCTCTGACTCACACATACAGTAAAAGGGATGCCTAACTTGACACTACCTATTTTCAAATATGTACAGGGAGTGTACTATGTGCATCTGACACAGGCAGCCCTGCAGCACCACCTGAGGCATGAGTGCCTTATTTTAAGCAATATAAAGCACTGCTAAGCACATGTTACCAGTATTGAGCATATTTAAATACAATTGGGCATAGCTGAGCACTGCACTGACCAGCTCAACATTGGGCAACGTCGGGCAAAGCTGGGCAACATTGGGCAAAGTTGAGCAAAGTCGGGTAAAGATGCTCACACCTGCTTTACTGTTCCTTAACCAGTCAGGTCTGCCCAGCCAGAAAATAAAAAGCAGTGACAGGGCACGAACTCAGGATACAATGCACTATAGTCACAAAATTGAACCATTACACCATGACAGCATTTCACTGGCGCAGACACAACTTAAGTCACTCACACATACAAGTTGGGTGGATCACATACCTAACAGTCACAGCCAGCAGGATAATTGTAGACAAATGCAAACACAAACAAATGCTGTATCATGGCCTCTGAAGAGGCATATGAGTAACCTCCCCTCAGGCCTATGCAGACAGATAACAGCAGGCCAGGTAGTGTGATTTGGGTTGGGTAGGCTATGAAGTCACAAACTAATATGCGTGTAATTGGAAGCTAAGGTCTGTAGTACACTGGTATGGCTCAAGCCAGTATGATAGGCAACAGTACAGACTGAAATGGAGTACCTGACATAGCAGTGCAGGCCTAGCAAATATGTATAAGTGTCAGGTGTACCCCTCATCCTATGTACACCCATAGTAACAATCAGGTGTCCCCCCGGGTAGAAATGTACAAATAATAGCTGTCTCCCCTGTGTGTAGAAATGTTGATAAGTCTATGCAAATTGACTCATGGAAGCCCTGCAGGCACAGCATGTTTCCTGTCAATGTACAACACAAAGGTGAGCCCTGAAGTAAAAACCAACTTGATTTTTCACACACATATAGTATATATGCACATAGTGGGCATGCTCACACACTTAAAACAAATTTAGCAAATTTCAGTCAGCAACATACTGAAAGGTCATACTGGGCATGCTCACACACTTAGGCCATGTCTGAGTACAGCAGTGGGCCACACATATCTGGCAGTTGCAGTTCTTTCTCCAGACACTTGTCACTATTCACTAATCCTGCCTTGTACACACAATGATATGAAAACAGACCCATATAATATATTGGACCCCTGTCATAATCAAACTATGTACTACAAGTACTTAAGCTGATCAAAGAAAGTGAAAATCCAAAGATCAATAAATCTCCGATCAGTATCATCAAGAAACAATGAGCACTCCTAACATTATCCAAGCCATGTTCTGGCAAAAATATTGCCAAAGAGTCCATAGAGAACCATGAAGCTTTCTTTAGCTATGTCATAATTATCAATGTAAACTCATATATGTTCTGAGTCAGTGCAAAGTGTAAATTAATACAAGTACATGACTGACATTGCCAACATCTTGTCAGACAGGTCCATACATATTTACCCCCCTCTCACTGACAAAAGAGCCCATTACCATACCTGGAGATTGTGAAAACCCAGAAATCACATATACAATGGTTAAACAGCTCTATCCAAACCTAAAAACATGGCGTCTATGGGATGACATGGTTTCCCTGGCTGTGTCATATGTGAACTCCAAAACAAACAGACCCTGCACCTGAACAGTCTGTTGAGACTCACCCTCTGTACAGGATATGAAACTGTTGAATGGGTTACAGCAACGTTTGGCACACTCCACAAGTGTTGGTGCACAACAGGCCATGGGAACTATTGTCTTATAAGCCTGATCTGCAAGACCATGGAATCCATCATTATGGAACCTATAAACAGAGCTATTGGGAACCTACAAACACCCAACCCTACCCATTTTGGTTTGGTCAGGGGCAGATCATGGTTCCTAAACCTGCTAGACAGTTTTCAAGGCAGTTACCCTTGACATACATCAATGAAATGAGCTATGCACGGCCTACATAGACCTCGAAAAGCCTTTTTACAACATCCCACACACATGTCATATCCACAAAATCAACAACCTGTGCATAAACACCTATGTCATCTGATGGATTGCCAACTGGGGCACAAATAGATCCCACAAGGTAAGAACTGTGGTCTCCCTGTTGGACTGTAAGGTGGTAACAACTGCTGTCCCCCATGACTCAGTCCTGGGACCCCTCCTGTCTGGTGTATACTTTTCAGAAGTACAGTCAAACACACGAGGGCTATGGTTAACAAAGTTTGTGGATGACTGCAAAAAGGTTGTCATAATCGATGTTTGGGACAACAGAGACATCCTTAAAAAGGGTCTCAGTCAGGCAGATGTGTTGTCAAAATTATGGCCTCGAGCTACAGTCATACAAATACCACATAGGTGCCAACACCCTAAATATGGAGGTAATAATAAGGGACCTATGGACACATGTGGATAGTCATCTCTACTTCCAGAAACACATTCACAAAGTGGTTAGAAAATTATGCTATGTGTTCCCACAAATTGCCAAGGTCTTTGCATGTAGGTCAAAGGAGGTTCCCTCTATTCATCAGTCATCAGACCCATCACAGAGTATCATGGCACATGTGATGAATCTGACTAGGCACCCTGAGCAGCTGGAAAGACCACTGAAGTATCTCAACAAGAGGATTACTGGCCTCAAACAGTTGCCCCAAGCAACAAGACTGATGTTAACTCAGTCTGTACTCTGTTGCATACTGTCTGCTCAGGCGATCTCTGCCCAACAGACAGGTCCATGTCCAATGCAGAACTGATGTACATGCACTATCTGAAGTAAACCCAAGCTCACTGTGCCACATGCTCTAGGGATATAATCATCACAACAATAAATAGAACATGTTGGAGGGCTACATTACTAACTCACAGACTTCCCTTGCTTTGGAACAGGTTCCCAACCTACATTAAGCTGTGTCCCTCGCTCACACTCTTCCAGAGGAGCCTTGATGAATGTATGTGAAACTGAACTGTCGCACCATGGATCACTTCATCAGCTCTACTACACAGTGGCCTAGGGAACTAGCCCCATGTATGGTGATAGCTGCACACTCTGGCCATACTAATATATGTCTTCAGGCAGATAGCCTATTACCTACCTATGTACCTATATATATATGTAGGGGGAACACAGTATAATAAGCCAAAGATGGATGGGCAGAGATGTGTGTAAGAGGGTGACCATGACAGGGAGCTATCCAGGACTGTCCCACCCAGCACACATCCCAATGGCACAAAAGACATGAGGTGCACATCTCACCCACTGTACATAACAGCCACCAGTATCTGTAAGCATTACAGTGTATGTGGTCCATGTGCCTGCTGTACATCATGACTGTACAATGAAGTACACATATACTATCTGTAGACATGTACCTGTAACATAGGTTCATAGGTATGTAGTAGACTATCTTCACAAAGGCATATATTAGCCTAGGCAAGTTGTGCAGCTTTCACCACCCCATTGAGTAGTCTCCTAAAGCCCTAGTTCTAATAGTTAGTACCCTAAGCCTTTTTCTAGTGTGGCTGCTGATGTGATGTCTGGCGTGAATTGTCTCTTTCCCATCCACCCATCAAGGTTCCTATTGAAGAGTGTCAGTAAGGGGCTCTGTCTGATGTACATTGGGACTCTGTTCCAAAGTAAGGCAAGTGTCTGGGATGGTATGTTCCAAAGTAAGGCAAGTGTCTGGGATGGTACACTATCCCACCAGCATGTTGTATTCATTGTTGTGATGAGGTTCATATCCCGGAGTGTGTAGTGTGACTCAATCTTGTTATCCTTAGATCGAGCATGTTCAACAGTTATGTGTTGGACATGGCTCTGTATGTTAGGCAGAGTGTGCCTCTGAGTAGCAGTACACAGCGGAGAACAGATTTAGTTTTACCAGTTGTGTTGCATTTGAGGCCATTAATCCTCTTGGTGAGGTACCTCTGTGGTCTCTACAGCTGCTCGATATGCTTAGTCGAGTACATCCAGAATGGTGCATTGTACTCAATGATGGGTCTGATGACTTAAGAGTAGAGGGCCACCACTACCTCTTTTGATCCTGATGCAAACCCTTTATTGATTAGATGGGCCACATAGGATTTCCTAATCACTTTGGCAACATGGTTGTCAAATGAAAAATGACTATCTACCTGTGTCCCCAGATCCCTTATTACCTTGTCAGTTTTTAGGGGGGAAACACCTATGTGGTAGTTTGTGGGTACTTTGTTTTCACCAAAGGGGATTACTATGCATTCTTCCACACTGAGCTTGAGGCCATGATTCTGACACCACACATCTGTCTCATAGAGTCCCTTCTGGAGAATATTTGCATCATCCGGGGAATCTATTATGGCAAACACTTTACAGTTCCCAGCAAACTTAGTCAACCACAACCCTCCTGTGTTGGCATGTACTTTTGAGAAGTCTGTACCAAATAGGAGGGACCCCAGGACTGAACCCTGGGGGACAACAGTTGTTACCGGTGTAGAGTCTGACATGTAGTCAGCAACTCTTAATTTGGGGGATCTATCTGTGAGCCAGTTTGCAATCCATCTTGTGATGTATGGATTCATGCCCAGGTTGGTGAGTTCATCTATGATACCTGACTGGGGAATGGTGTCAAAGGCCTTACCAAGGTATAGGTAGGCTGTGTGGAGCTCATTTCAATCTGTAGCCTGGGTAACTGTCTCAAAGAAATCCACCCAGTTTAGGAGGTGTGATCTGCATTTGATGAAGCCAAACTGGGTGTGCTCAACTGTGTGAAGGTTCTCAATGTCTTTATTGTTGACTTCCATTATGATTGGCTCCATTGCCTTGCAGATCAGACTCGTCAGGCTCATAGAGCGTGAATGCCAATGGTCTTTTGTGGCCCCACCCCTGTGGAGTGGGAAGAATGTTGCTGTGCAACATTCTATGGGCACATATCCTGTAGAGAGGATGTAGAGAGAGGTGTAGGTATCCTTGATGAATATGGATACATCCCCACCCTATGTGCTATGACCCAGGTTCTGATGCTGGAAGGTATGGAATGAGTAGTATCCTGGTAGTGCTGGTGTGCTCTCTGGAGCCTTGAACTAGGTTTCTGTTACAGGACAGATATCAATATTCTCTATACTGAGAAGTGCCTTGAGTGTGCATTTGGAGGCTGAGACTTCTGGCAATGAGTAGCATTTAGCTCACTTTGTGGTTATTTGTGTTGGTCACAGGGTTTGGTTTGTCCTGTGTGACCGGTGTTCCACACCTGAAGTCAACACTTCATTGGTCCGATCTGACTATAACCCTACATATCCACATTATGCCCCCACCCCCATTAAGGAAAGCATGTTAAAAAATTTCTCCAAAGCCAACTTCATGCTAATTAAGACAGAAGTGGTGAACTTCAGGACACCCATACAGATGGACAATACAGTTACGACTACTAAATCCTACACAATTGCACTTTACAAGCACTTACATGAGTGCATGGATCGTGCTATCCAAAACAGAACCAAGATGCTATCCTCCAAGAAAAGGAAGACAATCTGGTGGTCCCCTGCCATAAACACACTGCTCAACAGAAGGAAGAAACTGTTGCAAAAGAGGATAAAATTCCATGAGTGGAGGAGCTCCCTGGTCAGCCTCAGTAAGAAGCTGTGATCCCTGATAAAATCCTCCAAAGCTAGTTATGAAAACAAAACCGCCACTGATTCTAAAGACAACCACAAAGCATTCTATAGCTATGTCAAGAATCTCAATGGATCTGCTCTGAGTTACAGCACAATGGCACTAAATATACAGACCCAACTGATATTGCCAACATCCTGGCAGATAGGATCACTGCTAATTTTACCCCCCTCTCACCCATGAGAGAGACCATCTCTATACTGGAAGAGTGCAAAGTTGCTGTCATCATGGCTGCACAGGTAAAAAAACACTCTCCAAAGCCAGGAACACAGCATCCATGGGACCAGATAGCATCCCAGGCTGCATTCTACATGAACTACAGAATGAACTGGCACCATACTTAAGTACCATGTTCGATCATAGCCTCACCTCAGGCTTTGTGCCTGCTGAATGGTGCACAGCGACGTTTATCCCACTACACAAGGGGGGAGCCACCACGGACCCCGGGAACTAGCACCCCATTAGCCTGATGAGCCTGGTCTGCAAGGCCATGGAATGTACCATCATGGAACTTATAAGCAAAGACATTGGTAATCTCCAAACTCTGGACCACAACCAGTTTGGGTTTGTAAAAGGTAGATCATGTCTCCTAAACCTGATAGACTTCTTTGAAGCAGTCATCAAAGCCGTAGACAAGAGTAAGGTGGTTCACACAGCCTATCTAGATCTTGCCAAGGCTTTTGACACCATCCCCCACTCTGGAATTATAGATAAACTCACTAAACTATAAATCCCTATATCACAAGATGGGTTGCCAACTGGCTCACTGACAGAATCCATACTGTGAAAGTAGCAGACTCCAAATCCAACTTCAGACCAGTGACAAGTGGAGTACCACAGGGTTCAGTCCTGTATCCTGTCTTGTTTGGTATCTACTTCCCTGAAGTACAGGCTAGCACAGAAGGTCTTTGGCTAATGAAGTTCCCAGATGACTGTAAACTAGGAGCCATAATAAAAACTGCTAACGATGTGGACATCCTACAAAAGGGCCTCACTGAGACAGATGCCTGGTGTCAAAGCCATGGCCTCAAGCTCAATGCCAAAAAGTGCATTGTCACCCCCTTTGGTAAAAACTCTGTAGCCATGAACTACAACATAGGTGGTAGTATACTTAACACTGAAAGTGTGATGAGACCTTGGGACACAGGTGGACAGTAGTCTCTCCTTTGATAATCACATTGCCACAGTAGTCAGGAAATCCTTCTACATGGCACACCTCATCACAAAAGGTTTCTCATGCAGAAAAAAAGAGGTCATTGTTCCCCTCTACTCATCACTCATTAGATCCATTATAGAGTACAATGCCCCTTTTGGTATGTACCTCACAAGACATCTACAACAACTGGAAAGCCCACAGAAATACCTCATAAAGAGGATTACCAGCCTCAAATACATGCCCTACACAGACCGTCTCAAAACACTCCAGCTTTACTCTGTCGCATATCGCCTACTCAGAGGTGATCTCTGCCTAACATACAAAGCTATGTCAATGACAGAGCTGTTGGACATGCTCCACTTAAAGACATCCCAATCCCTCTGAGCTTCAGCCCCAAAACCAGGATCGAAATACAAAAGGAGGGGGTGTATACATTTTCATAACGGATACCCACACCTCCAGGTTAGTGGCACAGCACAAGGCCTCGGAGACCATCCAAGTGCAACTAACAGTGGGAAAAGCTGCTTATCAGATCATAGGCTGCTACAGATCACCTACCTTGTCTCAGGACCCTCACTCAGCATTCCTGAGAACACTGGAAAATATAAAGGTCCTGCCAAACACCATGATATTAGAAGATTTCAACTACACAAACATTGACTGGGAGAATTACTCAAGTACAAACTCTTTTTCCCAATGCTTCCTAGAGTCTATAAACTCAAACGCCCTGGAACAGCTGGGCACCATGCCCACTAGAGGTGACAACATACTGGACCTGATCATCACCAACATGGGGGATCAGTGTTCCACACCAGAGGTAAACCCCTCACTGGTAAGATCAGATCATAAAGTAATCACACTGGACATCCACATCCCGACCCCACCCCCAGTCAAGGAAACCACTATGAAAAACTTTTCAAAAGCAAACTTCACACTTCTCAAGACCGAAGTGGAAAGTTTCAAAGCCCCCTTGCTACAGGATAATGCAATGCAATCCGGAGAATCCTTTACAAGTGTATTCTATGAGCATCTACAGGGATGCATGGATTGAGCCATCCCAAGTAAAACCAAGACTCACTCATCCAAAAAGTGGAAACCAGTCTGGTGGTCCCCGGCCATAAATAAGCTATACAACAGTAGGAAGAAACTGCTAAATGATAGATAAAAATTCCAAAAAGGAAAGGCATCAGTGATCGTTATTAGCAAGAAACTACGATTGCTCATAAAATCATCCAAGGCCAGTTTCTAAAAAAAATTGCCAAGGAATCTAAAGATAACCACAAAGCCTTCTTTAGCTATATCAAATATTTAGGTAGCAACTCTCAGATATGCTCTGAGCTACTGCAAAATGGCAAAAAATACACTGAACCAACTGACATTGTCAACATCTTGGCGGACAAGTTGAGTGCAAACTTCACCCCCCCCCCTCACCCCCAAAAGGGCCCATGTCCATCCGAGAAGAATGCAGAGCCCCAGACATCATGGACATGCAGGTAAAAACAGCCCTCTCCAAAGCTAAGAACACAGCATCAATGGGGCCGGATGGTGTCCCAGGCTGCATCTTACATGAGCTCCAAAAGGAACTAAACCCTCACCTAAATTCACTGTTCAGACTCAGCCTTACCACAGGCTATGTACCCAAAGAATGGCATACAGCAACAGTCATCCCACTCCACAAAGATGATGCCACAACAGAACCTGGGAACTAATGCCTTATAAGTCTGACCAGCCTTGTCTGCAAAGCTATGGAGTGAATTATCATGGAACTCATAAACAGAGACATTGGGAACCTCTAGACACTGGACCCAACCCAATTTGGCTTTGTTAAATGCAGATCCTGCCTCCTAAACCTAGTTGACTTCTTTGAAACAGTTACCAAGGCCATAGATGAAGGAATGGTAGTCCACACAGCCTACCTGGACCTCGCTAAGGCCTTCAAAACCATTCCTCACTCTGGCATCATAGACAAGCTTACCAGCTTGAACATTAACCCCTATGTCACAAGATGGGTGGCCAACTGGCTCACGATAGAACACACATGGTCAGAGTTGCGGGTGTCATGTCCGACTCTAAACCAGTCACAAGTGGCATCCCACAGGGCTCGGTCCTGGGACCCCGCCTGTTCGGTATATACTTCTCTGAGGTACAGGCAAGCACAGGAGGACTATGGCTGACCAAGTTCACAGATGACTGCAAACTGGGGGCCATAATCGGCTCTCTGGCTGACACAGACTTCCTCCAGAAGGGTCTTACAGAGACAGATACCTGGTGCCGAGCCATTGCCTCAAGCTGAATGCCAAAAAATGTATAGTAATCCCCTTTGGAAAAAACAAAGTGCCCACAAATTACTACATAGATGGTAATCCACTAGGTACGGAAATGTAATTAGGGACCTAGGGACCCAGGTAGATGATAACCTCTCCTTTGATAATCACATTGCCAAAGTGGTTAGAAATTCCTTCTATGTAGCCCACCTAATCATGAAAGGGTTCACCTCTAGATCAAGAGAGGTCATTGTGCCCCTCTACTCATCACTCATTAGGCCCATGTATAATGCCCCATTTGGTATGTTCCTTAATCGGCACAAGCAACAGCTGTAAAGACCACAGAAGTACCTCACCAAGAGGATCATGGGCCTCAAAGAGATGCCCTATGCAGCTCAACTAAAGAAACTCCAGCTCTACTCGGTTGCTTACTGCCTGCTCAGAGGTGATCTATGCCTGACGTATAAGGTCATGTCCAACCCAGAATTAATGGACATGCTCCACCTCAAGAAAACCAAATCTCTTAGAGCCACATGCTCCAGTGAATTAAACCTCAGCACAGCAATAAACAGGACATGCTGGAGGGATAGATTCCTGTCCCAGCGACTTCCCTCGCTTTGTAATAGAATCCCAGTTTATGTTAGGCAGAGCCCCTCGCTGACTCTCTTCAAGAGGAATCTTGACGAGTGGATGGGAAATTGTAACTTTACCCCTGGGATCACTTCAGTGGCCCTGCTAGACAGAGGCCCAGGAAACTAATTAAAAAGGGAGGCGAAAGCCAACACATTCTGGCTAGGCTTATAAATGCCCTTGGGAAGATAGCCTAGTACTTACCTATGAACCTATGAACCTACAAGCTCTAGGGACCTAAACCTTGTCACCACAATAAACAGAATATGCCAGAGGGATAGATTCCTGTCCCAGAGACTTCCCATACTCTGGAATAAACTACCTGTCTATATCAAACAAAGCGCCTCATTAGAACTCTTCAAGAAAAATCTTGATGATTGGATGGGAAATAGGAAATTCACCCTGGGGATCACTTCTGTGTCTCTGCTCGACAGTGGCACAGGAAAATACATTTCTTGGGTGGCAAAAGCCAGGGTACCTTTTTGGCTGGGCTTGTATAGGCCTCAGGGCCGATAGCCCAGTACATACCTATAAACCTATGAACCTTTGAGCCTTGCCTAAAAAAGGTAATATGGGGACAGCAAGTGCCTTGGCCAGTATTCAGAAGCATAGGGGTGACAGGTGCAAACCATCTGTAGTGAAGCAACGAGGCTTGTCTATCATGTCATCACAGGCAGACAGAGACTGGATCCCCTTTCAATGACACCAGAAGCTCAGCCAATTGTTGAAGTTTATCATCTTTCTGTTATATTGCAGTATCATGTAGGTGAAGGTAAGATGCTACTCAAGGTCAGGGTCATACCAGCCTTGGCTACATGATCATAGAGCTACTATATATCTCTTGTCATGTTGTCCTGGGAGGTATGTCTCAGATCATTCACATTGACATGTACAAAGAACACGTCATATATGTACCTGTTCTGGAGTGATGTAAGTGCTTGTGTTATGTGGTGGATCATAGCACCTGACAGACAACTGACAGTAACCTTCCCCTTGTCTAGCCGAGTGAGTGGAATATCTGTGTGTCTGACTATGAAGTCACCTATTACTAGTGTGTTGGGTATGTTGTTTTGCCTTAGGGCCTGTTGTGAGGCACACTGCTTTGGTGTATTATGTGTTTTCTGGCGTGTGCTTGGAGGTGTATGTTGCTTGCTTGTCTGCTTAGGAGGACACTCTCTCTTTTTCAGATTAATATCTGTATTCTCCGAGTATGTTAATGTGTATTTATGTGTGTGTGTTCTGCTGGTGCTTATATTGTAGGTCTATGTGAGACAATTGGTGTTGTGGTTGTATGACCCTACTCCGCCTGACTGTATTGTCCAGTATTGGGTTGACAGAGCTTAGCCGCTGGTTTGACCCTGTGTGTGCCAGCATGTGGTGCATCAACCCATATATGATATGGTCATGGCCTATGCATACAATACACTCACAATACACCTAGTATGATAAGCCTACTGAGGTTAGCAAATGTGAAAAAAACCTTTGGACAAACTGTCAGAAAGTAATTTCTGTATTGCACCCTGTAACTCCATATTGCTTGCTGAAGTGTAAAGACGTTCTTAATTTGGAATAAAAACCCCGCACTTGCCAACTGTGTGTGTGTGTGTGTGTGTGTGTGTGTGTGTGTGTGTGTGTGTGTGTGTGTGTGTGTGTGTGTGTGTCTGTGTGTGTGAATGTGTGTCTGTCTCTCCCTGGGGAGAGAGCAACCTTTTTGGAGACTACTCACACCCCTTAAAAGTGGTATACTCATCTTTGTCAAGTCTGATGTTGTTACCATCCTACAAATATACCTGTTGAAAGGAGACATCCCAGTAATGTGTATAGTTTGTCATGTAAATGCATACTGCTGTAGTATCATAATGTAGTTAGGTGGGGGTTTGAATTCTGCCCTTGCCAGCTGTGTGTGGCAAACAGGAGAGAAGCAACCTTTTTGGAGACTACTAGCATGCCTTAGAAGTGGTATACTCATCTTTGTCAAGTCTGATGATGTCACCATCCTACAAATATACCTGTGGAAAAAAAAGCAACCCAGTCACATGTATAGTGTGCTGTGAAAATGCCTACTGCTGTAGTGTAATAACATAGTTAGGTTGGGGTTTGAATCTTGAACTTGCCAACTGTGTGTGTCTCCCTGCGAAAAAGCGACCTTTTTGGAAACTACTCACACGCCTTAAAAGTGGTATTCTCATCTTTTTCAAGTCTGATGATGTCACCATCCTACAAATATACCCGTGGAAAAAAGAAATCCTAGTAATATGTATAATGGGTTGTGTAAATGTGTACTGCTCTAGTATCAAAATGCAATTAGGTAGGGGTTTGAATCCTGTGCTTGCCAATTATGAGTGTATGTGTGTGTCTCCTTGGGGTAAAGCAACCTTTTTGGAGACTACTCACACCCCTTAAAAGTGATATACTCATCTTTGTCAAGTCTGATGATGTCACCATCCTACAAATATACCTGCGGAAAAGAGAAATTTTAGTAATGTGCATAGCGCATCATGTAAATGTGTGCTGTTATAGTATTATAATGTAGTTAGGTAGGGGTTGGAATCCTGCACTTGTCAATTGTGTGTGTATTCCCCCCTAAGGACGAGTAACCTTTTTGGAGACTACTCACACTGCTTAAAATTGGTATACTCATCTTTGACAAGTTTGATGTTGTCACCATCCTACAAATATACCTGTGGAAAGGAGAAGTTTGAGTAATGTGTATAGCATGTTGTATAAATGTGTACTGCTATAGTATCCTAATGCATTTAGCTAGGGGTTTGAATCCTGCATTTGTCAAATGTGTGTGTGTCTCCCTGGGGCAAAAAAAACAGTTTTGGAGACTACTCACACCCCTTAAAATTGGTATACTCATCTTTGTCAAGTCCGATGATGTCACCATCCTACAAATATACCTGTGGAAAGAAGAAATTCCAGTAATGTGTATAGCGTGGCATGTAAATGCGTATTACTATAGTATCATAATGTTGTTAGGGAAGTGTTTGAATCCTGTACTTGCCAACTGTGTGTTTGTCATACTGGCGAAGAGCAGCCTTTTTGGAGAATAATAACACCCCTTAAAAGTGGTAGGCTCATCTTTGTTAAGTCTGACAATGTCACCATCCTACAAATATACCTGTGGAAAGCAGTAATCCCACTAATGTATATAGCATGTTGTTTAAATGCGTATTGTAGTAATTTCATAATGTAATTAAACAGGGGTTTGAATCCTGCACTTGCCAACTGTGTGTGTCTTCCTGAGGAAGACTAACCTTTTTGGAGAATACTCACACCCTTTAAAAGTGGTATACTCATCTTTGTCAAGTCTGATGATGTCACCATCCTACAAATATACCTGTGGAAAAGAGCAATCCCAGTAACGTGTGTAGTGTGTTGTGTAAATGTGTACTGTAATAATATCATAATGTAGTTAGATAGGGGTTTGAATCTTGCACTTGCCAACTGTGTGTGTGCATTTTCCTGGGGAGTAGCAACCTTTTTGGAGAATACTCACACCCCTTAAAAGTGGTATACTCATCTTTGACAAGTCTGATGATGTCACCATCCTACAAATATACCTGTGGAAAGGTGAAATCCTAGTAGTGTGTATAGTGTGTCGTGTAGATGCATACTGCTGTCATACAATAATGTATTTAGGAAGGTGTTTGAATCTTGCACTTGCTCATTGTGTGCGTTCCAAGTGTGTGACACCATTGGTTAATGTGGAGTGGGTTTTGATTTTTCTAGTGTATGACATATCACAATCACAACTGTATGTGCATTACACATGTAATGTAGCTGTGGGGCAAAGCCATATACATACACGTGACCTCGATTATTTCATAGGTGGGTACTCTGCTTTCTCCATGAATGCATCTGTTATCTTTGCCAGAGCATGCTGGCACTTTCCAGACCTTAGGTCACTTCTATATGCTTGTGACAAGCTTAGCCACTGCAGTGATCCCTGGCCTACGTCTTCTGTTACACATCCACTCATCATGGTTTCTATTGAAGAGTGTGAGTGAGGGTTTATGCTTGAGGTATATTTTAATCATATCCCAAAGCAAGCAAAGTCTGGCAAAGATGACTAATTATAGGTGTGCAACAACCTCTGTGGATCTGCATGCAAACCCTTTATTGCTTATGTGCTCCACAGAGGGATTTCCAAAACCCTTTGGTAATGTGATTATCAAAGGAGAGATGACTAAACACATGGCTCTATGTATACATTAGTACCTGTTCAACATTTTGGGGGCTACTACCTATGTGGTACTGTGGGGATACTTTGTTTTCTAAAAGTGGATAACTATGCTTTCTTTGGCTTATAGCTTTACAGCATAAGTTTGACACCAGGTATCTGTCTCTATGATACCCTTTTTGAGGATGTGTGTGTCATCTGGAGAATAAATTATAGCCCACAGTATGTATTTTCATCAAACTTGGCCAGACATATCCCTACTGTGTTTGCTTGTACCTAAGAAAGATATATGCCAAACAAGAGTGGTCCCAGGACTGAGTGCAGGTGAATACCATTTGTTACTGGTATAGAATAGTACATGGAGGCTGAAAATGTTACTGTGTATCCTACATCTGTGTGTCAGTTGTCAATCCATCATCTAACTATCGTTTATGGTCAGTCTGTTGAGGTTATGTATAATACCAGAATGTGGGATGGGTATGAATTGCTGGTGAGCTATAGCTTGGCTGTGTGGACCTCCCCTCCCTCACTTATAACCTTGTTAACTGGCTTGAAGTCTACTAGATGTAGGAGCCATGAACTGGCCTTTAGAGATCCTAAGTGGGTATGGTGCAGTGTTTGCAGGTTCATATTGTTTCTGTTGAGTTCCATAATACTGTGCTCCATAGCCTTCCAGATAACATTTGTCTGGCTTATAGGGTGAGAGTTTCCAGGATTTGTTGAAGTTCTACCCTTAATCAATTTATGTTAACATTTGCAATGGGTGTGATGAGGATGGACAGGTTTAGGAATAAGTATATTAGAGGGTCAGCCCAGGTTTGAAGGGTAGCAGACCATGCCAGATAGGCAGGATTAAGTTGGTTTGTACATGTGCTGAGGAGGGATGCTGAGTATATTGTGAAATAGATGCTAAGGATGAAGCCGCCAGGTAACAGGAAAAGAGGAATGCCTAAGATGAGGTTTATGGTTGCGGTGAGAGAGGACATGTAGGTGAATGGTGTGATGGTGCAAGATGCAGAGGGCAAGAAGAAATGGAAACAGATTATCTACTGTGGCGACCCCTAATGGGAGCATCCAAAAGGAGAAGAAGATGTTGTAGCTCAACCCTTGTGAACTGTGAACACCATTACCATGTGTCATTCCACAAGTATGTAACCTGTATAGAGGCTGCATCTGGACAGAGTGTTTAGGTGAGTGGTGACTTCATATGTCAGCTTGTGTATGACACAGCCAGGGACACTGTCCAGTACCATTGCCATTGTGGTTTGGACTTTGGTAAAGAGATGTTTTAACTAGAGTCTCTGTGAATCATCAGGTTTAACATTCTTCAGGTCTGGAAATGTGGCCTTTGTGTAATGACAGGGTGGTGAAATCCGCATTCAAACTGTCTGACAAGAAATTGGTAATGTCAGTCAGATAAGTGTAATTTGTGACCATTTACATTAACTGTGACCTGATCTGAGAGTTCCCCTGTAGATTATAAACAACACTAAAGAAAACTTTAGTGTTGTCTTTGGAATCCTTGCCATTTTGTATTTTGAAGATTGCCTTGTATGTTTATTGAGGGATTGACTTTTCCCAATGATACTGACCAGAGAAGTTATCCCTTCTTGGTATGTAACACTTTTTTGGTACAACTTCACACCTTCTAGTATATATTTAGTTTATGACAGGGGTCCATGAGACTAATGCACTTTTACTGTATAAGTGAGAATTTCTTGTGTTTGTGATAGCACGGTCCATGCAACCCTGTAGATGAACAGTGTGCATTACTAAAGGATTATGCAGCTGGGGCAGTGTTAACCTTAGTAATGCAAACCAATGACAGATAGCAAAAACAGCATCACCCACAGCACAGTGTCAACCTGTGTCATACACACACATGCGTACTCAAGTTCCAAAATGTGCAGTACAATGCATACTGCCTACCAATAGAAACTATGAAGTGTTAACACTGGCCAATACAGAGCATGTCACCCTGCCCATGTGTCCAATATGCATGTACATGCAGACAGAGCACCTCCACCATGTTCACAAAAGGACACCTGTAAACCTGTGTTGCACACACCCCACACTTACTGTCCACTGTATAACGCATGCTGACACAACTACACACATCAGCCAAGTGGCACATGGCCAAACAAAACACAATTGGAATAAATACTGGTGAAATAAATACAACATTGCTAATTGCAGCTTTAATGCATCATGCCTGCTCAGCTACACCTTCAAGGATATCATTACATTTTACTGCTGACAACATGCTACACATCCAACCATTGCTATACTTTGTTAAAGTCACCCTGTGCAACAGCACCATGTTAGCCTGTTCCTGCATCAATGTTACAGATGACAGTAGGTGGCACAGGTTTCATCATATGTGCAGAGTGTGTTGTTGGCTTGCCAGAGGCCTACACTGAGCCATATAATCGACATGTGTGTGTGAGTGTGTGTGTGAAGGCTATGAATACTGTTATGGGCCAATGTTGATGTAATGTGTGCGAGTATGTGTTTGCCCTAGGTTTCTGGTTTATGTGTGTGTGTTTGCATGCACACAGTTCTACTATGTGGCTGCCATATATGGGGATTTGTGAGACAGCTACAGACTGTACCTGGCAGGCTTTACAGATCACCATCTCTGACCATGGATATGGAACCTGTGCCTGGCAGGGGTGCTACAGACAATATCAGGTACTAATCCAGATTGGGTACTATCCGAAGAGGTTGACATATGTCCACTGGATTCAGGTCCCTGCTGGGACTGGTCAGAGCCATGTGCATGTGGTCTGCTAGGACAGTCTATGGACAGCCTCCTCCAACATTGCTGGGGCTGGTACTGGCAATACAGGAGTGGCTGTGACTTGTTGGAAGTCCATGGCAACCTCCAGCTGGTGGTGTTGCTGGCATACATCCA
The DNA here is from genome assembly GCF_019279795.1 of Protopterus annectens. NCBI lineage: Eukaryota > Metazoa > Chordata > Ceratodontiformes > Protopteridae > Protopterus > Protopterus annectens. Next base: position 226,685,537 of record NC_056750.1, read on the forward strand.
CATCAAATTCTCAACCATCCCGCACTGTCCTGACACATGGACATGACATTGTGGAGGACATCCAATGTCTCACCCCAACATCTATCAATGACCTCAGTGTAGTTATGTATGGCAACTGCTGGTCATGGATACTGTCATTTACAGAGGTGTTATGAGCCCTCTGTGCCCTTAGTCCCTGTCTGGTGTACTGCTCCATTCATGTCTGTGCCTCCATGACAGCCTGGAACATGCGTGTGGTAGAAAGAGGTGTGGCACGTCTGCCAGGGGCATGATGACCAGCAGTGCTCTGACGAGAACCCTTGGGCATCTGCCTATGTGGTACCATTCCAGACATCTGGCTATGGCTGCTGTGTCCTGATACATGTACCATATATACCACACTGTCCTGGCCAGTGCCAACGATACACTGTCTCTCAGCTAAGGGCAATGGTGATGATGGATGTACAGGCAGTATGACTGTGTGCATGGATGGGGTGGCCCAATAACAGACCCTGACAAACCCTCCTCATCATTGTCTGTCTCAGTGACATCAGGTTCCCTGCTGTACTGAACCAACCCCACTGTGGCACCTGTGAGAGGGAAACAGGAAACACACTTTAAGACGTGAACAAGACTTCAGACCACATATACACATGCACACATGCACACGTGCATATGCGCACATCCACACATGCACACATGCACACAAACAAAAATACACTCCTCCCTAAAGCAGACACACACAACACCAGCAATCTCAGAACATACATAATACCAGGTGATGGTGGGGTATTGTATCACAAGCAAAACAGTCATATCACACATGTCAGCATGCAGGACATGTGTTGTTCAACAGCATGCAGTGCAAGTGTAGTCAGTCATTGTTACTAACAGTATACATGGCTTTGATGCATGTGTTTTGTTATTAAGTGATGGCCCTCCCCCTGGAACACAATGCATACATGGGCACAACATTGGGGTGCAGGCATTCATTACCCTGTAATGTACTGTGCACCATAATTCACAGGTGTACATACCATTGCTGGATGTGTATCTATGTGTCAGATAGGTATCCAATGCTGATTACAGCCTCTGTGTCTTTAGCAAATAATTGTGGACACATTTTTAGCAAATGCATGATGAGTATTCACACAACATCATCAGTTGTGCATGGATAATTGATGGAATACCATTCAGCCACATACCAAATGTACGGTACTTATGGTGAGTGTAGATCATATTGTGGACATGCCAGTCTCATCCATGACATAGCATGCTAAAACACAACTGCATATTTAAACACTACACATACCCAATGTGTGTCATATGACCTAGCCACTCAATAGCATCACAAGACATATATGTGTCAGTTGTGCAAATGGTGATTGGTATGCATACTGTTTGGAGGTGCATATGTGTGCACGCATGCAACATTAAGGTGTATAGCAATGAAAGATTAGTGTAGTACTGTGGTTGCAATAACTGTATGGGGTATAGTACCATAGGCCATCATCATGAAGCATCATGTAGTCACTCAAGGCTACAAATGTTTCCCAAACCAGCACTAATCATGCTGTGCTGGAACTGTACTACATTGGCTAAATTCACCATTTCACAACCAGCTGTTACGTGAGTTTATAAGGAGACCAATAAGGAGCATTTCCTGACATGAATGTGTAGTGTGTTGCAGAGTGTTTAAATGCCCCATGATAGGCCTCTACCCCTCAGGTATATTATGTGTAATGTATGGATGAGATTTTGGATACTGGAGTGTGTCTTTACAGAGGGTTTGGGAATCCTTTATGTGTAGCTCTCTGTGACATAGATGTATATGTTATGTGCATGTTGAGTATCAACTGTGCCTATCAAATGGCCACTACAGTCTAGCCACATTTGTTTGAGATGGTCTGGGTATTGCATGTGTTTGAGGCAGCTAATCACATTAATGAGATGTGCGTGCTCTTACACCAAACATGCACAGCATGCATTATGGGTGGGTGTGTTACATGTGTACATGGCCTACACCTTAACTATGACATGCACATTTTATCTGTCCACTGCCTTGATGTCACTCCAGAGGGAACTACATAAAGATGAGACAGTTTGTAAGTGGCCACAACTGTGGCATTGCTACTGTGTGTTTGCAATCTTACAGTACAACAACAGTTTACATTCACAGGGCTACAGATTATATTCCAAATGATCAGTATTGCACAACAACAGGTTCCACATCTTTGAACGACACACTCCCCATCTCACATATGCATGCTCTACCAATACAGATAACAGTAGTCTACAGATATGCAATGTTACCTGCATGCTCCATGTGTGCTTGCTGGGTGGCTCCAACCTCCATCATGGTGTATGTCTGCTGCTGTTGTTGTTGGGCAGGTGCCACCAGGCTCAGGATCAGCTCCTCCACTCTGGTGATGGGGGGATGGATATTAACACCACCTCCTGTTGCAAGCTGTTGTCTACGCACATCAGCAGCACACTGACGGACATGTCTGAGAAGATCACTGCAGTGGTGGCGTACCTGCTCATATGTCCGGTTATGCAGGCCTACCTCATTTACCCTGCGGACAACATCTTGTCACATTGCAGTACGCTCCTGCTGGTCCTGGCTGATTCGTGAGAACATCAGATGGTAGTGCTGAATCATACTGCTAGTAATGATATCATCTTCAGCACTACTGTAACTGGGGTTCCTGCGATGGGCCATGATCCCTGGAAGACATAAATACAAAAATATGTCTGAGCAAGTCATATGGCATATGTAACATTATACAGTACAGATATCACTGAACTGCCATATATATATAGCAACCTATAAGTTAACCAAGAGTGAAACACTGTAACTTCCACTTATCACTGGTCACCCAACTGCTTGAAAGTGCCTTGCTCACTCTCTATCTAATGAACCATGTTCTGCACAGCAACAAAATAAAATCACTATATAAGACTATACAAGAGTTTCTGGCACACTGTATTCAACACGATGCACCACCCAGCCACAGCAGATATGCATCAAGCTGATGTGTAAAGAAATATGTCATCCATCACAATCAGTGTAAGGTCCAGTAAATGTATTACTATTATACCACACAACTTGTTAATGGCAAACCAGCTGCCAAAATATGTGCACAATTGGGAATATAGGTCGCATACTGCTGTAGTACACTATGAATGTTGCTAGATACGCAGTTATATGTTTTACCACACATATGTCAAAGGACATGTTACAGATATACCCACACACACATCAGACATAATTACAGGACACAAAGGTATGACAACCCAGATAAGCTTTCAGTGTGTACTATACAGTACCATGTGTCAGTACTTACACAACCTTAATCTTGACAAATGTAATCTGTGATGAATACAGGGACCACACAAAACAGTGGATGCAAGCAGTGTGGACATACACCATACTTTTCTGTACAGGCCCAGAGATTCAAGTAGTACTACAGTACACACAGGATTTGGATTCAACATCGTTACCAATCAATAATCATAGATGTAATGCTTTAGCCTCCAATGACACACCCTAGTTAAAACCAAGGGACTTAATCACACTGTATGCAATAGCACTTGTTCTGCCTAGCAACAGAATACACAGCTTTTGCTAGGATCAAAGCAAGGACCCATAATACCATGACATAAACAGTTTCCCACTAAGCTATCCCACAGATGCATATCTTTGACGTATTCACAAACATATTGACCATCACAGTCAGTCAACATTACAGAGAATATATTGCAACAAGTAGATGTAGGTATGTATGAGTATATATAACTCTCTCTCTCTCTCTCTCTCTCTCTATATATATATATATATATATATATATATATATGGGTACATGTCAGTCGACCGACAAGTCGGAACACCGACATTCACTCCACCGACACATGAAAACATCGAAAGCGCAAACACGGACAGTTAACAGGTAAGACTTTTAAATTCGCTAATCATGCCTACCATGGTTTAGTAAGTGTGGCAGTGTTATGCATGTGTGGTAGGCATGATTAGCGAATTTAAAAGTCTTACTTGTTAACTGTCCATGTTTGCGCATTCGATGTTTTCATGTGTCGGTGGAGTGAATGTCGGTCTTCCGACTTGTCGGTCGACTGACATGTACCCATATATATATATATATATATATATATATATATATGTATACATATACACATCCATTGGTCTACATATACATATATATGTAGGCACATATACATTTCACCTTTCATAGTGAGAATATCAATTATACAAATGATGTAAGGTGTACAGTAATGTAATAAAATTGCACAGTCTTGGGATAAATGCATTGAAGGTGTTCACATCCCAGGTAGCTTTAGCAGGCCTTACTGGCTTCAACATTGCATACTGAACAAACTACCCACAGTGTTTAACCACCACATGTCATATTCCAGCACTGTATGCTGTCTTATTTGTCACACACTAAAACCTTCATACAAATATGCACATACTAACCTTCACCAACATATATGGCTCCACCCGTCACAAACAGTTGCAATATGTCCCCTGGTCTATGCACATATACAGATGTGAATATATATGACACATATATACGTCTCCATAAGTGTGTGGCATACACACAGAAGGTCCACACTGTTGTAAGTCCCTGGACCTCACAGCTGAACTGTTGGGCCTTGCTGCAACATAAACAGGTGTCACATATGAACACACACTAACATTAGGGGGTATATATGGCTACAGATGCTAGATAAGCATACCAGACTGCTACAGCAGTTGCCAATGCTAAGCTACACTTTAATATGACTATCATGCATGTGTTGTTATGTCACACCCATGTTTATATAATGTCAGCGCTAATCTCCCCAACAGCCATTGGCCACACTACTGTACAGAACACAGATAACATGGATCAGATCTTTGACATTTAATGCTGAGCTACACATTTCACAGGTATGTCCCACTGCCCACAGGTACACACAGTATTGTCCATAGCAGTAGTTAAGCAGAACATCTGTGCATAAAGAAGTACTGCTGCCACATATGAATAGTTCACATTATGTAGACTATTATAGCAATAACCCACGCCTGGGTGTGGGTAATGCTGGATTTACCCACGGTTGGCATGGTTTGGTCCCGGGGAAGCCTGAGGGACCAAACAAAGCCAACTGTGGGTAAATACAGCATTACCCACACCCAGAAGTGGTTATTGCTATTATATGACATTATTTAAGAAAAGAAACTATTACTTTTCTTAAATAATGGCATAGTATAATGCCTGTTTACTGCCCTTCCGCAGATGTCTGGCATCCGCGGCAGTTCTGATGTACTGGCGCCTGCGCAGTACATCAGAGTTGAGCAAAAGCAACGGAGAAAGCAAGATCTCCGTTGCTTTTTTTACTGTTTCGCTATGTTAAATGGGTTTAACATGCGAGACAGCTTTAAAATAAGCAACAGAGATGTCTGTTGCTTATTTTAAACTGTCTCGCTATGTTAAACCCATTTAACATAGCAAAAAAGCAACGGAGATCTTGCTTTCTCCGTTGCTTTTTTTTTAAACCTGTCTCGCTATGTTAAATGGGTTTAGCATAGTGAGACAGCTTTAAAATAAGCACGGAGATCTCAGTTGCTTATTTTAAAGTCTCGCCTATGTTAAACCCATTTAACATAGCGAGACAGTGTTTTAAAAGTAGAGTTATACTAATGGAAAAAAGTCCGGGTGACCGGACCTTTTTCCATTAGTATAACTCGATTTACAATGTGCACGCTGGCCAATCAGCGTGCACGTTTTGGGGAGGTCATGGTATAATCTTCAATAACATCTACTACATACCAATAAATACATATGTGTCACATACCTTTCTTTCCTTTGTATGATTTGGTAATATTTCCTTCTCTCTCTCTCTCTCTCTCTCTCTCTCTCTCTCTCTCATAGAGTGAGTTTGTAGGAATTTGCACACAAGCATGTGATGGTCTCTGCACCAATTAGTGGCCACCATTTGCTAATTGCATGCAGCCTGCTGTGTAGTAATTGCAGTAATCACTGTCATAGCAACCCAGTAATATAAACTGCTAACTCATGTAGGCATGGCTCTTTCAGCTTTCCAAGATGTAGATCATCCTTGTTTGCTGTGGACATCATTGTTTAAGACAGAAGGTTGGTATAGTTCTTATATCAGAAGCCAGGGGTGTAGCCAGAGATTTATGTTTTGTACTCAGACCTAATGTTGTTGCTTCCAGTACCCACTTGTCAGTGTAGAAATGTACTCACCTCTCAAAATGCTACCCCAAGATACATGGAAAGATGTACTTTCTTTTCAACTGTTACAATTAACTGCCGTACAAAGCTAGTTATTGAGATGTATTCCTTTGGCATAAGAATTGTTTGTAAACTGCTATACTGTGAATATTCATTTACTCAGTTCTAAACAGTTTGTGCTTTTTTAGTGTTGACATTAGCACAAGCTGCTCAGAAAAACTGGACACATTTCAGTACTGTTAGTATGCTTACCTACATCCTTGGTCGACCCTGCACACACAGGTATATTCTACATTTGGGTAGGATTGCAGAAGTGCAGAGAGCGTACTATTGTGTGGATTTTATCTTGCTGGACTTACAGGGTTGCTGTATACATGTTAATTTATTAAGGCAAGTAGTCTCTCTGCGTAACTCCCAACTGTGGACCTATCCACATGATAGCCAGGGAATAGCCTGTTATTTATTGTCTGAGCACCACACAGGTCTTTTCAGCAATAGAGCAATGGCATTCTTACAGTTGGTTGCTACCAGTACATGGCTACATCCATTTGTATGTCAGTGTTGTAGTCCTACATAAGGGTATAATTCCGAAACTCCTTCCAAAGCTATTTGCACAGTGTGTAACAGCAGAAAGGCTGATATGCCTCTGTGTTTCTGCCTCCACCAGACCTCTCAACCACTCAGGTACATATTTGAACAGACTCAGGGAAAAGTAAAGAAAAAGTCAGTGCCATTAAGTTGAGACATTGAGAGAATCAGAGCATATGAATTAATACACCTTTTCTGAAGTAAAAGAAGTGTCTAACTCTTAATTATTGTCACCAAATGAATGAACCCAACAGTGCAAAAGTCCACAATAATCCGAAAAATATATATCACTGCTGAGATGGAAATCATCAGATGAAATCCCTATGTGAGGGAAGAAAGCGCTCAATCCAGTCATTCTTTTATTAGCTTTTTATTATTTTTTAACTTGTAAATTTGTCAATAAAAATTCAAGTGATTTCCGTCTCAGCAGTGATATATATTTTTCGGATTCTTAATTATTGTCATTATTCATTAAGTGTAGCAGTAGTTTTCGAAGAGATTCAGAGGAACAGAGCTAAAATTTGTTTCAAAATCAGGGACATCCCTGAAAATTAGGGACAGTTAGGAGGTATGGCCTCTGCCCTAAACAGATATGCCAGTGTTTGTCCTGCTGTGATACTGTGTAGGGTTGTAAAATGATGGTGTAACATTATTTCCTGGTAGAATGGCTGCTTCTCTTATCACAGTCATGTAATGTAATGCTACAACAACTGTTGGTCAACATCTACAGAACAAGTTGTGTGGTATGGTATTCCTATTTTTCCCTTTACATTCACTCATTCTGATGCATGATATATTTATTTAAGCACCAGCTTGCTGTATATCTACTGTGGCTTAGTGGTACTTCATGTTGTGTACAATGTGCAAGGTCTGTGGTTCGAGACTGACAGCGGTGTTTTATTTTGCTCCTGAGCAGAACAAGGGCCCTCACATATAGAGTGACTAAGGCACTTTAAAGCAGTTGTAAGCAGGTTTGCACATTACTTAGCCAAGCGCAAACTCGCACAAACCTGCTAACTACTCTTAATAGTGCTTACTCCCGCTAACCCTTGCGCTCATTTCTTTGAAAGAAAAGAAAAATGGGGAGATAAGAAAATGGTGAAAAAGAGGCACAAAGAGGGAAAGACAGTATGGAAAATGGCTCGGGATGTGCAGGACGGGTCAACAGCAACAGCTGTGCATATGCAATAAATTTGGAGGTAGATATGAAACCTTCAACCCCTGAGAGAGGGGTGAGGACAACAAAGTATGTTGTAATGCCAATTAAATAACATTTCATGTGTCCAGTGGACATGTGTGCAAAATAGGCAGCTATGTATGGGGCGTAATTTTTTTTTTGGGAGCAGATTGCCCTTTTTCTTTTTTCAGGTGAGTGGAATGTGGGGTAGGGGAAGTAGGTATATTTGTGGAGGTAGGTTGGGGAGGTAAACAGACAAGACAACCAAGATGCATACAGGGGCGGTATATGACATGTGGTGGGTGAATACCTTTGACGGGGAGGGATGTTTGGAAATAGCAAGCCCATGAGTCCTGAGATGGAAACAGTGGCACTGAGGTCCCCACCCATGGGCAGTCACCACTGCACCTTCACGGCCCAGAGGGTGGCTGTGCTGGAGGCTGTGTAGGAGGGGCAGGCTGACCTGGGAGTTGTGTCACTCAAGCCTCAAGCTGGCATAGAGGTTCTGCAACAGAACGTTCAATCTCTCTACGCACCACAGCCCAGACCGTTGGAAGGGCAATAAGTGGCCCTCGTCCACCCACGCTTGCACGGGGGGGTGAGCCCTATCCCCTGCAGTGCTTCCACCCAAAGGTAGCACAGGGCCAGTGGAGGAGGAGGAGGTCCCAGGCTGGTCACTGGATCTGCTGGTGCCAGGTGCCATGGCCAGCTGAGGTGAGACAGGTGGGTCCGCTGGGACCGGCCTTCCCATACGAACAATATTTTGAAGAGTTTAATAAAGATATGGGTTAGTAACAGTCAACAGCATTCCCAATTAGTTATAACAGCATGCAAAAGTATTCCCATGAACCCAATACACCAGATTTTCAACAGTTGAAAAGCAAGCATAACACATGCATATATATATATATATATATATATATATATATATATATATATATATAAAAGTGGACATTAAAACAGCATGCAGGTTGAATTGATGGCAACAGGCCACCAAACTGTAGCATTTTAACAGGGCACATGCATAGAAATAAATGCAAATATTTATAAACCAATAGGACATATGTCCCAACAAATGTTTTGAGATTAGAGATACCGATTGAGGTGTGGAATTGCATTTTTTATGCACATAGAGTAGGGTGGAAAAAGATAGCTCAATTAACAACTTATATATCCTTCTAGTTTTCACTACATTCCTATTAACTGCAGTTATATGTCCCTTACATGTATTATTACACTACCCAGTGTCCTTATATTGTGCAATTGGATTTTGCTAGATAATTATATACATAAGCTGTATCTTACATACAAACTGTCCAAGATGCAGATGTTACTGCTACATATTTTGAGAGTTGCTCACACACACTACTGCTAAGATTGTACACAGACAGCTCTGCTTTCATATAATTATCTAGATATGTTCAGGTGAAAGTATCAGTTATATGTTAACAGCTCCCTACATTTCTGGCAGCACACTGACATTTCTGGGGAACACAATACCAAGCTACTCATGTGCCAGATTAACATGTACATGCTGGGCATGAACCAACAGTTGAGGGCTGTAAATATGCATAAAAGCTACTGGCACTCCCTTCATCCACGTTATATGGGCCTACCCAAGTGTGGGTTGACACTGCTTAATACAACACTACTATTTGTAGAATGTAACAGTACAACAACATATCAAACAAAATGACACAGACGCACTCCAGGAATTATACATTTATTAAAGGATTATTACACCTTTATTTATTGGGTTAAAACACTTTTTAAAGGCTCTCTCATTTATTTTATATAACAGTACATGCAGAATAATTACTAACCCGTCTGATGATGCAACCTTTGCAGCCTCTCTTCATGGGCTTGCTGATTCATAGCCCAGACACCTGCAGCTGTGAAGTAAATGCAGTGATATTGAGACATACCTATCCGTAGTATAGACAAGCATAGCAATTTGTAACTGCTTAATACAATGGCTACTTACTCAGTACTGGGGCATTAGGCATCGCACGGGATTCCTGGATCCACGGTTCCAGTTGATCCTCCCTACATCGCTTCAGGTCAGAATAATGGTACCTGACCTGCTCACCAGTCCGAGGAACACCAGTGGCACTGGTGAGATCATGAGCAAGACTGTTGCAGGTCTCCATTTTATATTGGATTCCCTGGTACTGGCCCCGCAGGAGTCTTTCCTCATGATTGTGGACAAGGAGCCAAACCATTACTTTGGACTCCTCAATGCCCCAGAGTTGCGCTCTAAATCGAGTGCCTTCTCCAACACCGGCCATGCTAACTGCAGAAGGAAGCTACAACCAGTTATAGCAAGTATTCCCACCTGTGGAGCTTAAATATGCCTCATTTCTCGCACTTATTTGTGATTGGCCAGTTTTGAAGAAACTCAGCTGTAGGCACACCTGCTTAGCTGATGTTGGCAATGTTTAAAATTCCTTTGATAGATATGTGTCTGTTGAAAGTGCATGTTTATGAAATGCTGTCATGGCTTAGTGGTTAAGTACTATGACTATAATGCTCAGTATCCTGAGTTTGAGCCCTGTCACTGCTTTTTATTTTACTACTAGGCAGACCTGACTGTTTAAGGTACAGTAAAGGAGGTGTGGCCATGTTTAACTGACTTTGCTCAACTTTGCCTGACTTTGCATAACATTGCTCGACATTGCTCGACGTTGCCCGACATTGCGCTGGTTAGTGCGGTGCACAGCTATGTACAATTACATTGTGATTGCGCTTGTTAGTGCGGTGCACAGCTATGTACACAGACATTGTGCTGGTTAACGCGGTGCACAGCTATGAGAATTGTATTTAAATATGCTCAATACTGGTAAAATGTGCTTAGCAGTACTTTATATTGCTTAAAATAGGGTACCCATGTCTCAGAACGCATAACCATTTCACCTTCATATATATATATATATATATATATATATATATATATATATATATATATATATAATTCCTTCACTACTACATTTACCTTTTCAATGCTTTTTACAAAACTTATACATAAAAAATGTCAGGAAATATTTTTGTATACAGATTTCCAACAGAAAATGGAACATGCAGTAGTGGGACTTGAATCATGAATGCCTCGTTTTTGTGCAAAGGCTCTAACCACTACACTATCGCTATTTTGCTTAATTTGCATTTATTTTTCGTATTATTCTCTTCTGGTGTCTAAACTGCTAACTGTAGCTAAGCAATGGGCAAACCCGCGCAAACACGTGCAAATACGGGCAGTTATATCGGATGAAATTTTAAAAAATTAAAAATCTTTCTATTTTTAATTTTGTCAGTTGTTTAACATATGGGGGAGTGTAGTGTTACATTGTGCACATGTGAGCAGACTCACTTATGTAACTTGACATTGCAGCATTTCTTCATTGCAGGGGCATGGATTTTTGAACTGCTCAGCAGTCTGACACGTCCCCTACACTCGTCCATACTCCGTGTAAGCTTTAGAGTTGAGGCAGCGAGCCCTCTTTAATATGCATGGTGCGCTGCCATCATACTCTTAGACTGGTGCTTCCGTGTAAGTCTAATCTAGTCTTACACTGAAGATTAGTAAATCCTGGGGTATAGCTTTCATTTAATCCTGTCTTATAACTGTAGATCAAGTCAAACTCTTTTACACATTTTTATATATTTTTTATACAAGTGTTTTTTTTTTATAAAATTGCGTTAATATCTCAAAAATAGGTAAGACCTCCACCTAAGTAATACTTATAAGGGTGCTAATAATTTAATTGAAATAATTTGTTCAAACATTTATTTTATTGTACAAGAGTAATGCAGTGTTATTTTATTTAACTTCATCAAATAATTTATTTGAACATACTGAATGGAAATAGTACCTAAAACAAGTAACAAAAAAAAGACAAAACAGTATAGATGTATAATCCGTGTTTTCCCATAAATGCTATTTTATAAACAGTATTACCTGACGTATCATCTTTTCAAACTATGGGAATGTGCTACTATGATAAAGAATCTTAGCTCTTGCATATTCAAAGTATACCAAACCGAAGTTCTTATTCTTGCATTTATTGATGCCAAGATAAATGAATTATTATGTACTGCTAAGAATAAAATTCTCATTTGGTCTATATTTGTTGTCTAAAATGCATTTGACCAAAACAAAAATGCACTGACAAATTCAGTTCCTAGTAAATTATATGAAGACAATTTTGCGTAGGACGTAGAAATATATTAAGTAATACAGTTGCTGAAGTTTGCTCAGAAGTATTTCTACCTGCACATACAAAATGCCTGAAGTCCACCATAATTAGCGTTGAGGTAAGGGGAGGGCGTGGGGGGTTGCTGTGCCAAGTGAATGACCAGCGCAAACTTTACTGAGAAATGTTGTTTTATTTCCACATTACCTATCAAATCAGATACATTTGTACAGCAAAGGAAAAACAAACTTCCACGAATTGCTCCATGTCTGTGTTTGTGAATGAGTTATACATGAACACAGTGTTACATGGACAGCACACTATTCTGAAAACAACATTCTACACACATTTCAAACTTATGTTTCTTTTGCAGCACAGGGAATATTGGCACCTTCTTGTCCAAATTCATATAACTACAGATATGTAAGGAAAAAATAAAAAAATAAAAACAAAAAGGAGTTATCGCTTAGACAGGAACACACACATATATGCATATAGAATATATAGATGTAGATATAACATGTGAATGTACAGGTAAACTAAAATTGTCTTCTTTATTTTCATCACAGCTGAGGAAGAATCACAAGCAACAACAAAGAAGGGTAGAAAGGTTAGTAGAATCTTCTGCAAAGTATAACTAAATACGACAGAATTCCAGGCCAGATTCCAAAAGAGTTACCGTCAGTGTAGGTCTGCCCTGTTTCTGAAAGACCTGCTCTCAGTGAAAGCGACTTACTTCACTGTAAGGCCTATTTATAAACACGATTACTATGGGGAACAGATTCCAAAACAACTGGCCTCAACTTGCACTCACTGTAAGTTGTTAATTTTGGAATCGGGTCCATTTCTCTTACTAGATTATAATATGCCTAAGAAGGATAAAAATAGATCTGAAATCACGATATTACTTTAAAAAAAAGAGAAATGTGAACATGTATAACTGCTTTATGGTTTTTATAACTATTTTCTGTATTGATAATAAGAAAATTATTTTCTATAGTTTTGCAGATGAAAGAAATGCAAGTGAAACCATTAAAGTTTATTATTATTATTAGCTTACAGTGTCTCCCCTCATTTCGTTTTACCTTATCCTCCTTGTCCATGGTCTTCTTGTACATCTGAATTTCTGAGATGGATTACTATTGTCCTTAAAACATATGACCTCATTCTGTTTCACCTGCAAATTCTGCACTAACCTTTCAATAACCAGATTTCGTAACTACTTCTTACCTGTCTAGTTCACCCTATTACTTAGGCTGCATGTCCTTCTTTTGCCTTTCAAGTATTTATTTCTCTGTGCATGAAGTCAGAAACAAATCATATCCCCTTTCCTTTTCAGTCTGTCTTTCCACCTGTCTATGTATGCTAAAAAGGCTGTCTCCTTGACTATTGTCCTTTTATGCAAATGAAAACCTACTCTGCAAATTGGAACTTTAAAAGTATTTTCTTATTAATGAAACTCTATATAGCTACAAATTGGCTGACTCCATCTCAAACTTCATGGGAAAACTTTAAAAGTTTAGCGATGAAACGTATTCTAGCACACAAACTTTTAATTAAGGATAATAAAAGAAATATTAATAATCCAAAAGTATGGGAACAAATTTTCAATATTATATTAGCTTAATGTACGGAATTCAGTTCAACCCCAGGACATGCATACTTAATTTGAACGTTGGGAGTAACAATCCATGTTAACGATATTAGATCTTTTGATTCTCGTTGTTAGATGTTCCTTTCTCTTCTTTATCGATTTTGTTTAACTGTTGGAAGCATTCGTGTAAATAGTGTACATAGTTTGTAGTATGCGTGTTAGTAGTTTAATTTGTGTATTATTTGTTTTTCTTGCTTGTTTTTTTTTTTTTTTTTTTTTCATTGTATGAACAATTGGTAAAATAATAAAGATTTATTATTGAAAAAAAAAAAAAAGAATATATATGGTCCAAGGGTGGATTTTTTTCCCTTCTAGCATGATAATGCATTTCTGGAATTTCTATTTGATTTCCAGTATAAAAAAATGACATCTGTTGCTCTTCAGCACATATATTTTGGACTTGGAAGTTGTTTCTCCCAGGAGGTACATGCTCAGGGCACACGGTTCATCTTTGTACACTGATTGTATGCATTTTTATCTTAATGGCACAACATGTAAAATTTATCATTTTTACCATTTGGATCTGACTTTTTTAACAATGATGTATTTTGTCCAATGAACCCACAGTGCAAATTTGAGTAGTATGAAGTTATAATGTTATATTTTGTTTTTTTTTTTGAGTGATGCATCTGACTGTGCTAATTACTCAGAAGTTGCACCATTTTGTTGCTAAAGCTTGTACTGTTTAATTATAGGATGCCCTTAACTGATTTGTGGTCAGAATTTAATTTTCTGTGATTAATCAGTACATCAAATATTTTCCATTGCAGGAATGTACAGTCTCAATCTTAAAGCTAGAATATGAAATCTTTCAGTACAAAGAATGTATTTGCCTTTTGAGCCAAAACGATTTGGATCTAACAATGTTTTATATCGACAGTAAAGTGGGCCAAACTGTTTTGTATGATAAGAGGTGCTTTAAAGACTTCCCAAGTGCAAATTTGCATTTTGGAATCAGAAATCACATACAAAGATGTGGTTTTCACTTTCAGCATTTTTATAGACATCATCTGTTAATAGTATCCTATGACGTTTGATGTGCTTGAGTATGGAATACAATTTTGTACTGACGCTACAACCTCACACAATTTTACTGTTTGTGCTGAACAAAATTGCACAGTGATAAAATGTTTGGCATGTCCTTCTGAAATAATAAGTCAGGAGGCATTACATTTCACCATATTATGCAGTGCTGGGTTTTCATAACGGTTTGTCCTTTGGGTCGAATATAGACAAGTGCCTGAGCTGGTGCAACAGCAGCAATCTGTTTAGAAATAAATCTTTTTAACTGGGTCAAACACATCTGTAGTATGTATATTTCAAAATCTGTGAGACAAAAACTTGAACACAGAGTAAGGGTGAATATCAGGGTAGGAAACAACAACAGCAACTTCTAAAAGCAATTTCTATACCATGCTGGTCATGTAGCATAGTGAATGCTAAATCTGGATAATCTAGTGCTCATTGTAAGATTCCATCAGCTAGGTTAGCCTTTAACAGGGGGTGATCATGACAGACAAGTACAGAACAGGATGGCTAACAGAAATGAGACAAAACTCCACAGCAACTATTGAGGGAAGGTGAATATTTGGGTATATAACAGACAATTAAGAAATCAGATTTCTGAATTGGGGAGGGGGGTGGTGAGAGTAGAACTACACAGAGGACTATCCAGTAGGTTAAGTCTTGTTTTTTTTTTTTTTTGTTCATAGGTAGGTACTAGGGCCTAAGTAAGCCTAGCCAACAAGGTACCCTGGCTTAAGCCACCCAAGAAAGTTAATTTCCAGTGCCCCTGTCGAGCAGAGCCACAGAAGTGGTGTATTTCCTATTTCCCATCCACTCATCAAGATTTTCTTGAAGAGTACTAATGAGGAACTTTGCTTGACATAGATGGGTAGCTTGTTCCAGAGTATAGGAAGTCTCAGGGATAGGAATCTATCCCTCCAGGATGTCCTGTTTATTGTGGTGACAAGGTTTAGGTCCCTAGAGCATGTAGCTCGGAAGGATTGAGATTTCTTAAGGTGTAGCATGTCCAACAGCTCTGGGTTTGACCTAGCTTTATATGTTAGGCAGAGATCTCCTCTGAATAGGCAATATGCTACAGAGTAAAGCTGAATTTTTTTGAGACGGTCAGTTTAGGGCATCTGTTTGAGGCCAGTAATCCTCTTTGTGAGGTACTTCTGTGTTCTTTCCAGCTGCTGCAGCTGCCTTGTGAGGTACATTCTAAAAGCGGTGTTGTACTCTATAATGGGTCTAATGATTGCCAAGTAGAGGGGAACAATGACCTCTTTTTTCCTGGATGAGAAGCCTTTTGTGATGAGGTGTGCCACATAGAATGATTTCCTGACTACTGTGGTGATGTGATTATCAAAGGAGAGACTACTGTCCACCCGGGTCCCAAGGTCTCTTATCACACATTCAGTGTTAGGTAGACTGCTGTTTATGTGGTAGCTCATGGGTACAGAGGTTTTACCAAAGAGGATGGCAATGCACTTTTTGGCATTGAGCTTGAGGCCATGCCTCTGACACCAGGCATCTGTCTCAGTGAGGCCCTTCTGTAGGATGTCCTCATCATTTGGGGACTCGACTATGGCTCCTAGTTTACGGTCATCTGCGAACTTCATTAGCCAGAGGCCTTCTATATTAGCCTGTACTTCAGAGAAGTAGATACCAAACAGGAGAGGTCCCAGGACTAAACCCTCTGGTACTCCACTTGTCACTGGTTTGAAGTCAGATTTGGAATCTGCAACTTTTACAATGTGGTTTCTGTCAATGAGCCAGTTGGAAACCCATCTTGTGATGTAGGAATTTATACCTAGTTTAGTGAGTTTAGCTCTAATTCCAGAATGGGGGATGGTGTAGAAAGCCTTGGTGAAGTCAAGATAGGCTGTGTGAACCACCTTACCCTCATCTACGGCTTTGGTGACTACCTCAAAGAAGTCGATCAGGATCAGAAGGCATGATCTACCTTTCACAAACCTGAACTGGGTGGGGTCCAGAGTTTAGAGGTTACCAATGCCTTTATTTCTGAGTTCCATGATGATACATTCCATGGCCTTGCACACCAGGCTTGTCAGGCTAATAGGGCGATAGCTCCCAGGATCAGTGGTGGCTCTCCTTTTGTGGAGTGAGATAACTGTTGCTGTGCACCACTCAGTGGGCACAAAGCCTGATGTGAGACTATGATTGCACATGGTGCTTAGGTGCTGAGCCAGTTAGTTCTGAAGTTCATGTAAAATGCAGCCTCAGATGTTGTCCCATCCCATGGATGCTGTGTTTTTGGTTTTAGAGAGTTCAGCTTTTACCTGCATAGATGTGACTACAGGGACTCTGCGTTCTTCGTGTATAAATATAGGCCCTATACGGGGTGAGAGGGGGGGTAAAGTTAGCACTGAACCTATCTGCCAGGATGTTGGCAATATCAGTTGGTTCTGTAATTTTCATGCCGTTGTGCTGTAACTCAGAGCAGATCTGTGTGTTCCCATTGAGATTCTTGACATAGCTATAGAATGCTTTGTGATTGCCCTTATAATCAGTGGCGATTTTGTTTTCATAGCTAGCTCTGGAGGATTTATAAGGGATCTCAGCTTCTTACTGAGGCTGACCAGGGAGCTCCTCCACTCATGGGATTTTACTCTCTTTTGCAACAGTTTCTTCCTTCTGTTGTAGAATTGGTTTATGGCAGGGGACCACCAGATTTGGCTTCCATTTTTGGAGGATAGCATCTTGGTTCTGTTTGGGATAGCACGATCCATGCACTCGTGTAAGTGCTTATAGAGTGCATTTGTGTAGGATTGAGCAGTTGTAACTGTATTGTCCATCTGCATGGGTGTCATGAAGTTCACCACTTATGTCTTTAGAAGCATGAGGTTGGCTTTGGAGAAATTGTTTACCGTGGTTTTCTTAATGGTGGGTGGGGTGGGATGCGGATATCTATGGTGATTAGCTTATGGTTGGATCTGACCAATGAGGAGTTGACTTCAGGTGTCACTCATGTTGGTAATGACTAGGTCTAGGATATTGTTGCCCATGGTGGGGGTGTGGATAGGTTGATCCAGGGCACTGGAATTTATGAATTCCAGAAAGCATTGAGTGAAGAAGTTGGTACATGAGTAGTTTTCCCAGTTAATTGTGGGGTAGTTGAAATCACCCATTATCATATTTTTGCTACCCAAAGCTGGCCATCAGCTAATCTCAGAGCATCTTCTTATCCACTAATCCTGACTTAAACTTTAAATCCTTGTACTAAATCCAGTCATGTTTGTGGATGGTGAGATGACTGAGGCCCCTGAAGAAATATCATACTGATGTCAAAGAGTGTTTTCATCCTGAATCCCCCCCACCAGCCTGCCTAGGAAAACTCTGTGGATCAGGTTGGCAACTGAATAGCAGCACCACTTCACTCTTCACTTCTGCAAAGGGCTGCCGTCAGCAGGACTATCCTTTCCACAAAAAAATGTTTACCTCATGTCTACAAGGGAAATTAACAACACAAATGTTGTCACATGTCTTGTGTATTCAAATGAGACATTGAGGTACTGAATGCATTTAAGTTGTTTATTATACAATCACACATCAGGAGTTGTAATTTGTACATATACATCAAACTTCATATGCTTACTGACTGATTCAATACTTGTAATACACTCACATGTGCATGCCCCATTCAAGCTTACATCCACACTGGCTGAGTACACAAAATGACACTGATCTCACACATGCTCAGTAACTCACATGCAAGTGCTATCTAACTACAGTGGCTGACTAGGTTCAATATATACACTGATCTACATCCTCTTTCTTTGGTTTTGTTCAACATTGCAAATATGAGAACAAAGACATATTTAAGAGTAAGACATTATTTCAACATTTCAGCAAAACTGACTTCAAGTACAAGTCACTGCATATTTGAGATTCATTTTGGAAATTCTATCCAACCTAGTTACATAGAAATTTTGACTGGATTTAGCAACAGGGATAGCCTCTGGGGATTCTTTCAAAACTGGAACATCAGGGTTTACATCAAAGTTGTTTGAAGAAAGTACACTGTTCTTTTGAATTTGAACAGTTAATGAGTGATTCTGGGAATTAGAGCCATCAGCACAAGCAATCTGTTGCATTACTGGTTCGGCGACAGGTAACACACGTCTACGATTCCTTCTGAAATCCATTTCTTCAGATTGTATGATGTAAGATCTCAGTTCCTCACAAATGTTCTTCACGATTCCTACTCAGTCATATCCTTTGGATGTTTACATTCTCACACCTTCTGCTTGTAGTAATGGTCTAAGGGGTTTACTGGTCTTATCATAGTACAACTTTTGTGAGTGACATTTTTTCAAAAATTGAGCTTTGACTACTCTGTTGTTTTTTGCGTTTGGTACTAACAATTCTTTGCTGATTGGAAGAGTTGCTCTTGCCTGGCTGGACATCAATCTGTAAATAGGTGAACCAAGTAAGTTGTCTCAAGGAATGTTTGTGAGATTGAGTAAGTTAAGAAAACCATTGATACCATCTCTCTTGGATTTCTCCAACAACTGCTTTGCACTCTGTTCAGCTAAACCACTGGCTTGTGGATACTCATAACTACTGGTAATATGAGCAAAGTCCCACGTCTCAGCTAATCACTTGAACTGCTGACTAGTAAACTGTGCACAATTGTCAGACATGTGCGGACTACCATGAACAGAAAAATGTCTCTTCAATTTTGTAATGACTGTATTGGATGTCAAGTTAGGATGTAGGTCAATTTCAAACCAATCTGAGTAAGAGTCTACTAATATCAAGTAATGGGACCATACCATTTGAAAATAGCTGTGGCAACTATCAACCATGGTAATTCAGGAATTTGATATAGCTGAAGTGGTTCTTTTTGTTGATGCAGTTTTGAACATGCTAGAGTTTCCTTCTCTATATATTTGTATGTAGAAGGTGAAAATACAAAGCCTCTTGTACTTGTTTTGGTTGAATCAGTACTTGGTTGACCAGAGTGAGAGATTTTGATATATTCATGTTGTAAGTTTTTAGGAATTAACATTTTTCATAATAAAAAGGAAAGGAAGAAGTATTCAGAACTGAGTGCCACAAAAAGGCTTTATTCACAATGACACGGGTTAAGCGCTTTCATCCACAGGTACTAGGACTTCTTCTTCTGAAGTCCTATTACCTGCAGACGAAAGCGCTGAACTTGTGTTATTGTAAATAAAGCCTTTTTGTGACACTCTGAAGACTTCTTCCTTTCCTTTTTATAACTGGTTTGTGCATGTGGAATTACCACATTTGAACCTTTTATGATGACTGCATCTTCCATCATGATGAGCTCATTTCTGTAAGGGAAATACTGTTGAATGTCAAGTAATAAACTGATTTGTCATGTCGGCCATCCTTGACTGATAATGTGTTTAGCTTGTGGAGCATTGGGTCTGAAGCTGTGTAGTTTCTTAGTTCATCAAGCCGTTATGATGAAAATGTTCTGCCTTCCATAACTTCAAAGTCTGCTGTTTCATTTTTATGCTACTTTGTCGATTGTCTGGGTGCCGTGACAAAGCAGCAGCAAGGTACACATGTTTGCCCTTTTTGTAAACAATATTGAAATTGTACTTTTGCAATTTTAACATCATGCATTGCAATCAAGCTGGATTTGTGTGCATTGGCTTTTTTAAAGTTGTCACCAGAGGTTGGTAATCGGTCTCTATTTGGATAGGTTTGCCATAAATATAATAATTCAACTTCAAACATGCAAACACTGCTGCCAAAAGTTCTTTCTCTATTTCTGCATAGTGCATCCTGTTTGAGTTAAAGTTCTTGATGCATAGGCTACTGGTATGCCATCTTGAAGACATGCTACACCAAGGCCATACTTTAAAGCATCACAAGAAAGAGTAAGATGTTTGTGAATATCATAATATCTCTATGTGGGTGGACTGGCAATTTTCTGTTTCAGAATATCAAATGCTCTTTGGTGTTGTTCCAACCAGGACCAGTGTACATTTTTTAGTGTCAACTCATATAATGGTGCGGAAAGCTTACTCAAGTCTGGGATTAACTTTCCTAAATAGTTGACCATACCTAGAAAACATTGCAAATATGTGACATTCTCTGGAACTGGCATTTCCACAATTGCTGTTTGCTTGGATAGATCTGGTTGTAAGCTAGACTAGGAAGCAAATGACCCACACAAGTAACTTTTTCAGTTTGAATTTACATTGCTGAGGATCAGTTTAAGATTTACTTCACGTGCACAGTTTAGAAATTTCTTGAGATATTTATCATGTTCGTCTTCACCATTGCCTCCAACAATAATACCATCTACTATAATAAGACACGGATAACCAGAAATAATTTGTTCCGTGGCATGTTGAAAGACTTCACTGGCAGAATTAATTCCAAATGGCATTCTCAAAACTCTGTATCTACCAAATGTTGTACTGAATGTAGTTAGCAATGATGATTTACAATCCAGAGAAAGTTGCCAGATGAATATGCATCTAAGATGGAAAAAACAGTGGAATTTGGTATGAGTGCAGTTACCTCTTCTACTGTACACATCAGATGATAAGGACACAAGTACCATGGAGGATACCCTTTCAGTCGGGTCTTCCACTGGAGTAAAGACACCTAAATGCATAATTTTGCCTAGTTCTGCTTTTGCTTTACTCTTTATTGCTACTGGAATCTTCTGTTCTGGTCTGACAACTGGACTTACTTCATGGTTTAATTTCATGGAATATGTGACTGGAAGTTTACCAAGCTCATCTTTGAAAATATCAGCATATTCACTAAAAATATTCTGTGTAAAACTATTATTGTATTCATACATATATGGTGGACCTCTTCAATAAATGAAATTAGTCCCATTCTCAGACTGTCTGTGAGGCCTAACAGTGACTGCACGTGTCTTTTGACTACATAAAACTGCAAGTCATAGCTGTTTCCAGCAGAATGGCATAAAAGGACTACTGTGTCATCAGTTTGAATGTCTTCACCACCATAAGTTACTAGTACTGTACAATTTGCTGAATCAAGTTTCTCACTAGCTCTTACTTTAGCAAACATTTTTGTGGACATAATGTTGCACTTAGATCCAGTGTCTACTTTAAGCTCTACAGGTTTCCCATTAATTTGCACAGTACAAAATATTTAATTCTTTGCTGACAACAACAATTATTTTCATCGAGCACAGAGACACCATCAACATAGAAAGTTTGCTCACAGCTCTCAGAGTTTGCTACAATCTCTATATGATTTACTTGCTTCTTTGGATACTCTCAGGATGTTGGCATAATTGTTAAGGTGTTTACCTTTTAATATAAGTCTACAACACTTTACACTTGCAAAGCCCTTTGAAATGATTCCACTTTTTACATTTGTGACATTGCTGACCAAAAGCTAAACACTTTTCCCATTTAGGTTCATGACTGCCTCCACAATTGTGACAGATAGCAATGAGGTTGGATATGGATGCCTTCAATTTGTATTTTTTTTCATCTTATCATTCTGCTGTACACTATCAACATTTGCACTAACAGATACTACAGACATGCTTTTCTCATTTGTATGCATATTCGTATGCTTTTCGGTCATCTCATATATTTGACAAATCTCAATGACTTTTTTCAATGTTAATTCACTATCTCGAAGCAAATTTTTTTTCACTGCATTGTTATTAACACCAGATACAAGCCAGTCTTTTATCAACTGATCTCTTAGTTCACCAAATATGCAAGTTTTTGCTCTATTTCTCAAGTCAGTAATATATGCAGCAATAGTTTTACCAGGCTTTTGATTTCTTACGTAAAATGTATGCCTTTCCATTGTAATATTTGTTTTGAGTGCTACATATTTCTCTAAATTTACATTTAAGCACTCGGGGTCTTCCTGTTTTTGAACCTGTATCACAATATAGCAGTTCTCACTCTCCATACATGGCAGGTGCATACACAAATGAAAATTCTTGCTCAATTGCTTCTGAGCCAACTAAATTGCGAAGTATACATGCTTTTCTACGTGCGTCTTTATCAGAAAATGCAGCCTGTATGAAAACACAATATTCTTGCTCAAACACTCACCAATTCTAAGCAATATCATTATCAAATACCAGCAGATCAGGTCTGTGAAATCCCTCTGCGAAATCAACAAATTGCTTTTAAACATAAGTGTAGAACTGGTACTTATAATTTTGTTTAGATGCTAAACAATATCTCTGAAAATGCTTTATTTTAACATTGCAAATATCTTAAACATTTCAGACACCAGACACATCAAAACATCTTAGTTACTGCAAAATAAGTCATACTTTGTGAAAAGATTCTGACATTTTAGCCTTTTCAAACCTTTTAAACACTTCACAGATTACTTCAAATACTTTAATCATTATTTTGCTATTTTGGACATTTCTAGTATCTTGGAAATTATTTTGAACACTGAATGCTATGCCACATGTTTCGTAACTGAAAATTATTTGAAATGAATTTAAGTACCTTCAAATAACTGATGACCTGCTTGCGAGTTCACTCCTGGATATTTTTCTACTTATAACCGCATGCCTCATGGTGTGTGAGCTGCTTCATCTTTGGATCCTATTCTGACACCATGTCGCACGTCTCATGTACTCAAATGAGACACTGAGGCAGGGAATGAGTTTAAGTTGCTTATTATACAAACACACATCAGTAGCTGTGATTTGTACATATACTTCAACCTTCACATGCTTACTGACTGATTCATTACTTCTAACACCCTCACATGTCCATCTCCATTCAAGCTTAAATCCACACTGTCTGAGTACACAAAATGGCACTTATCTCGCACGTGATCAGTAAAGTATATGCAAGTGCTATCTTGCTACAGTGGCTGACTAGGTTCAATATACACACTGATCTACAAATGTGACCTGAGCTAGTTACCTCGCAACCTAGGATAAGCACAACCATCCTCCCTGCCTGCAACATCAAGTACCAAACTGCTAATTTGGGTCTCCTGGGCCATAGTAAGGGGTGTATCCATCTATGCTGATGATGTAGACCACATCCAGTGACCTACATCTGTGGGAAGAAGCCAGTTTAGAAGGTGTCCGTGAAACCTGAAATCTGATAGGTGTCCCTTAGGGAAAGAAGTTATTGAGAAACTAGTAGAGATATCCACAGCTGTGTGATAAAACATTGATAAAAATATTTAAAACTGTAAGTACCATTTTGGTTTGAGAAGCTTTGTATGAAGGAATACAGCAACTATGAAATGGATTCTGGAAAGGCTGCTGTGAATGAACTTGATTTTATTTCTGTTATTCTTTCAGTTTTGCTACAAGAAAGCATGTTTTCATTGTCTCTGTAAATAAATGTTAACTAATGCAGGATTAAGATATTTCTGTGAACTGGTTTCATTATGGCCAGCACTATAGAATGCCACAATACCCACAGTAGTTTAAATTAGAATATAAATAGTAGGCTTCAGGTGCTTTCTGAAAAAAAAAATGGAAGCAGATACAAGTTTTTATAAGCAATGCAAAAGTATTAAGTTTTAAGCATTGTTTAACAGAAAAAAGCAGGACCACTGCTGAAGCTATAAAGAATGGTTATTGAAAATGAGACCTTCTACTTAACTGTAATATCTGTGGATGAATGGATAAATTTTTGTATAATTTTTAAAAATTATGATTTTAAAACCAGGATAATCAAGGTGGATGGCATGCTGGCCCTAATATTAGTGAAATTAGAAGATTTACAAAATAGGTTGCCTACCCCAGAGGCAGCCTGGGTGTTCTTTCTGATTTGGCTTCAGATGTAAAAATTTACCAAACCTGCCATTGAAAGTGTGTAAGTATCCTACAAAACCCCCACAAAAATTAACTAACTGAAATGAGAGTTTGGAATAAAATGTTATATATTAAAATCCACTAGGAGGATAGAGAATATCGGTACAGAAGGGGCAATGTAAGACCTGTTGGACGAGGTAAAGAAATGAAAGGCAGGGAAGCAGTCCACTTCCTGGAAATGTAGTTATCAATCAGACCAGACTTGCTGCTAGATATCCAACTATAGGTAGCACAGGTTAATGGAATCAACAAAAGAAATGCATAGGGGAGACACAGACACCTGAACATGTAAGGCACCATAAATACTGTACATAATTGATTGAACATCATAACATTCTTAAGCTTCTATTCTTGCTTTGCATTTATTCTCAAAGTTTGTGTGTGTGTGTGTGTGTGTGTGTGTGTGTGTGTGTGTGTGTGTGTGTGTGTGTGTGTGTATATATATATATATATATATATATATATATATATATATATATATATAGGTTCTAGTCATCCAGTTAAATGACTGTTAGGTTGTTAGGTCAACAGCTGCCTAGTCCAGCGCATATGGTCAACCGTGCAACTGATTGACAGTGTCTGAGATTACACAAATTCAGGGTTCAGAAATTTGTCCTTACCCCATGATTGTGGGATCTCAGAGTTAGTATGTATAATTAACAGAGGATGTAGAGGGCAAATACTCCCACATGGGGGATGCAGGTGAGCTTGTCCCCCTGCAAAAAAGTTGTTTTATTTTGTTTTTGAAATGTAAGACATGATATGTGTGAAGACTGGTAGAGATGGGTGAAGACTGTCAGCCTAGCCAGATAGAATTTTATACATAATTCTATAATTTATAAATATGAATGTGAATCACAAGCTTGTTGTCTTAAATGAAAAAATGCTGTTACAAAAATGTGGCAACAGTGCTCTCTACTGACCCAGTAAAAGCATGTTGTGACCCTTTGATCTAAAGTCGGCTGCAGTCCGGCCAGATGAAGGCTTCCTGCCTATTGTTTTAATGCTAAAGTTAATGACCAGAATTTACATGTGGAATGTCCTTTATTGCTTTAAGTGTAAAAAAATTTAAATGCAGTTTCTGTCAGCCTGGAAATACCAGGAAAGTGTGAAATTATGTAATGTTTTATCAGAACTGCAGTTTTAATTTAAACAGTAAGAACCGGAGATTATTAAGCATTTTTGTCTGAACATCCAACTCACAGCCCTGCCTGTTGTCTTAAATAAGTTATCTTAGAAGTGTGTTTTCTTGTAGAAATAGCTCGGACTATAAATATTAGACCAAGTGTTTTTTTTCTGTGATGTCAGAAATGTACTACTGATTTATTTTAAGTATTTCTGTGTAATCTCTGAACTCTTGACTAGCACTGACTGTGTAGTAGAAAGTATTGTCTTGTGGTTTTAATTATTTATTATTAAATATTTAAAAAAAATTAACTGTGGCTGGTTTTGTGTAGTGATGAGTTAAGCTCTAAGAGTACATTGCATGTATATAAGGATCCTGTACCAGGTCACTCTAATAAGCCTTGAGACAGTTTAGTCACATCTACCAACTGGACAATAATATTGCACAGTAATAATTGGACACCCTTTTAAGGACCTTTGGGTAGGTGGTAATATTAGCTGGGTGGTGGCAGCTGGTACTACCGTATAGTCTGGGTAAAAGGGGCACAGCTGGAGAACCTGTGCCAGCCTTCGCCAGAAGTGTCTGTGTGGTTGTATAAACTCTTATCTCAAAGTGTGTGCATGTCAGCTACTTGGGCAGAGACACAAAGCACTGGTTGGACAGAGAGGGTGCTGGAGATTTTAGCTTGACCAGCTAGGCTGAGATCTGGACCCTATAGCTGTGCCAGTGGGGAGTCTTATTGGGGACCTGGAGAGCAAGGGAGTGACCAGCCCCAGACTGACTGTGATCTCTGTGTGCTCTTAAGGGAAATTGCACTTTACTCTATGTATTTGTTATCCTTTCCTCATATATGAGATGCCCTCTCTGGTGTTAATGGTGAGGATTGAGTCTCCTTGATTGCTGGGCCAGGTCACGGGCATCACAATATGCACCAGTGCTGCTTGTCAGTTCAAGTGTGATGTGTCAACTTCCATTTTTTTCAACCATATGCAGTCAATATTCTTTTAGTCAACTTTAGTCATTTTTTGCTTATTATCAGTATAAATAAACACACACAAAGGTGTATCCGAGATAACTGTAGAATAAGCATACTCATGCCAGTGTACAAGAACAAAGGAGACATCCACAATTGTGGGTAGTACAGAGGAATCAAACTCCTATCACAATGTATAAAACTTCTAGAGAGGATGATTGATAAATGGGCATGCAGAGTAGTAGAATGTAAGATGGGAGATGAGCAGTTCAGATTCAGATCAGGATGCAGCACAACTGTCCCGATGT
>NC_056750.1:226715098-226770098 GCF_019279795.1 Protopterus annectens
TTTACTTCTTCTTTCAGCTGCTCCTGTTAGGGGTCGCCACAACAGATCAACTGTTTCCATTTCTTCCTGTCCTCTGCATCTTGCTCTGTCACACCAACCACCTGCATGTCCTCTCTCACCACATCCATAAACCTTATCTTAGGCCTTCCTCTTTTCCTGTTACCTGGCAGCTTCATCCTTAGCATCTTTTTCCCAATATACTCTGCATCCCTCGTCAGCACATGTCCAAACCAACGTAATCTTGCCTCTCTGGCTTTGTCTCCAAACCTTCCAACCTGGGCTGACCCTCTAATATACTTATTCCTAATCCTGTCCATCCTCGTCACACCCAGTGCAAATCTTAACATCTTCATCTCTGTCATGTCAAGCTCTGACTCCTACCTTTTTGTCAGTGTCACTGTCTCCAACCCATATGTCATAGCTGGACTCACTACCCTCTTGTAGACCTTCCCTTTCACTCTTACTGGTACTTGTCTGTCACAAATCACTCCTGACACTCTTCTCCACCCACTCCATCCTGCCTGTACTCTCTTCTTCACCTCTCTTCCACACTCACCATTACTCTGAACTGTTGATCCCAAGTATTTATACTCATCCACCTTCACCACCTCTTCTCCCTGCATCCTCACCATTCCTTATCCTCCCTCTCATTCACACACATATATTCTGTCTTAGTCCTGCTGACCTTCATTCCTATTCTCTCTAGAGCATATTTCCGGCTCTCCAGGGTCTACCCCACCAGTTCCCTACTCTCACTACAGTTCACATTGTCATCTGCAAACATCATAGTCCACGGGGACTCCTGTCTGATCTCGTCTGTCAACCTGTCCATCACCATTGCAAATAAGAAAGGGCTCAGAGTTGATCCTTGATGTAATCCCACCTCCACCATAAACGCATCCATCACTCCCACCGCAGACCTCATCGCTGTCACTTTACCCTCGTACATATCCTGTACGATTCTTACATACTTCTCTGACACTCCCAACTTCCTCATACAATACCACAACTCCTCTCTAGGCACCCTGTCATATGCTTTCTCTAAATCTACAAAGACACAATGCAATGCCTTCTGACCTTCTCTGTACTTCTCCATCAACATTCTCAGAGCAAACATTGCATCTGTAGTGCTCTTTCCTGGCATGAAATGATACTGCTGATCACTAATCATCACCTCCCTTCTTTACCTAGCTTCCACTACTCTTTCCCATAACTTCATGCTGTGACTGATCAATTTTCTGCACATCACACTTATTCTTAAAAATCGGTACCAAAACACTTTTTCTCCATTTCTCAGGCATCCTCTCACTTTCCAAGATTTCATTAAACAATCTAGTTAAAAACTCCACTGTCATTTCACCTAAACACCTCCATGCTTCCACAGGTATGTCATCTGGACCAACAGACTTTCCGCTCTTCATCCTCTTCATAGCTATCCTTACTTCCTCCTTACTAATCCACTGCACTTCATGATTCACTATCCACACATCATCCAACCTTCTCTCCCTCTCATTCACTTCATTCATCAGCCCCTCAAAGTACTCTTTTGATCTGTTCAACACACTCTCCTCACTCGTGAGTACGTTTCCCTCATTATCCTTTATCACCCTTACTTGCTGCACATCTTTACTAGCTCGGTCCCTCTGTCTAGCCAATTGGTACAGGTCCTTTTCTCCCTCCTTAGTGTCCAACCTTTTATACAACTCTTCCTACATCTTATCCTTAGCCTTCTCCACCTCTCTCTTTGCCATGCACCTCATCTCCTTATATTCTTGTCTACTTTCTTCATCTCTCTGACAATTCCAGTTCTTCTTCACCAACCTCTTTCTCTGTATACTGTTCTGTACTTCTTCGTTCTACCACCAGGTCTCCTTGTCCTCCTTCCTCTTTCCAGGTGTCACACCATGCACCATTCTAGCCATCTCTCTTACTAGCTCTGCTGTAGTTACCCAGCTATTTGGTAACTCTTCACTGCCACCCAGTGCCTGTCTTAACTCTTCCCTGAACATCACCTCAGAATTAACCTTTTTCAATTTCCACCATTTGATCCTTGGTGCTGCCCTCACACTTATCCTCCTCTTCTTGATCACCAATGTCATCCTACAAACCACCATCCTATGCTGCCTAACTAGACTTTCCCTTGCCACCATTTTACAGTCTCCAATCTCCTTCAGACTGGCCCTTCTACATAAGATATAAACCACATGTGTGCATCTTCCTCCACTCTTGTATGTCACCCTATGCTCCTCCCCCTTGTTAAAATACATATTCATCACAGCCATGTCCATCCTTTTCACAAAATCCACTACCATCTGACCTTCTGCCTTCCTTTGCTTAACACCATACCTGCCCATCACTTCCTCATCCCCTCTGTTCCCTTCACCAACATGCCCATTGAAATCTGCTCCAATCACCAGTCTCTCACCCTTGGGTACAGTAATCACCACTTCATCCAACTCAACACTCCAACATTTTTCTTTCTCATCCATCGCAGACCCAACTTGTGGAACATATGCACTAGATAGATAAAAATATCTAAACTAGTACTTGCTTTAATGTAATTTGGTATCTTATTCCAAGCATCAGCTACTCTGTCAGAGAACCAATTAGTACACTTCTCATTGCTATAGAATCTTCTACACAGGCTATCTGATGATTCTCTAGTACTTTTTGATAACCCCAAACATTCCCAGAGGTTGTTGTCCCTAAATGCCCTATATACCTGAATAAGATCTCCTCTTAGATATCTGTAAGAGACAATGTACAAGTTCAAATATTTTAGACCTTCATAATAACTTAGATTTTCACATCTATGGATGCCTTTGATATATTTCCACTGTACTCTTTATAGTTTATTCATGCTTGTTTTCCTATAGGGTTTCTATATTGTTATTCCATACTTAAGTTTGGGTCTAATGTAACTAACAAACAATGACTTCATTATGTTTGATTTCCTAGACTTTATAAATCTTTTTATACAACCTATAGTTCTATAACTATCATTACCCAATTGGTTGATATAATTAGAAAAACTCATAGCTGAATCTATCCATATATCCAGGTCCTTAAATGAGTCTACAGATTCAATCACTGTGTGCTGTATTAAATTTTCACCTTTCAGTTTATGTCTCCCAAATCTCATATGCTTAGTTTTTGATTTATTTATTAACATATTATTCTCCTGTGCCCAAATGGTCAATTTAGTCAAATTATTTTGCAGACATGCCTTATCTTTAACACGTGTAATCAGTTTACCCAATTTCAGGTCATCAGCATATAGACTGTAGATATAGATAGATATAGATACAGATATTTGTTTAGCAAGGTAGAGCACTGATCGATATTGAGTCAGCCCAGGTGAAATTCAAAACATTTCATAAACAAAATATACAGAAATGTAAGCAGTAACAGAGTAGTTCAGACTAATCACATTGTAAAACGTGCATACATAGTCTAGTAAACAAACAGTACAATGTGCAATCAAGTACAGTATAATATACAATATATACATTTGTTTCTAAAGTGGGTCAATTTTCAGTGAATCCTGAGAGAAGAGAATTGAAAAGCAGATAGGTAAAGTAATATTCCTGTGTTGTAGAAGGAGCATTTGGCTTGTATGAAGAAATGCTTTTTGAGTTGCTTTTTGAATTTGGAATAAGTGCTGATTTCCTTTATGTCAATGTCTTTTTCTTTTTTGTTTTTTTTTTTTTGTTTTTGGAGAACATAGTAATGAATGTGGTCAAGTGCATTTGTCAGGTCTATAAGCAACAAAACTGTAAGGAAGCCACTATAAGAATTTAGCAGAATGTTATCAGTTATGGACCAAAGTACTTCATCCAGGCCAGAATCCATGTTTTTTGGAGGAGGCAGGTTGTACCTCTGAATATAGAGGGAAAGTTGGGTGTCGACTATCTTTTAAGAAGTTTGCCCAGAATTGGTAGGATGGATTGATATCATAACAACTCACCAAAACTGTCATTTTAAGGTCCATTCTGAGTAATTCAAAATGTTATGGTATAGTAACAAATGCCAAGAGAAAGTGATACATTAACTCATTTGGTGTTAACAATGTTGAAATACCTGACAAAGGACACACGCTATCACCTTTTACTTAAAAATATGGTAAACTGTGCTTTGCTACAAGAAATACATATGCCAGTAAGGAAAAGGTAACATTAGAAATGAGGTTTTAAGGCATTAGCAGCATCAAATTATAATTCAGAAAGGAAACGAAAATCTATTATTTAATAATAACCACTTATTTTGTTGAAACATCAGTGAACAGGGAAACAGGTGGTCTGACTTGTATTTATACTCTATACAAATTTACAAATAAATTCATTACAGAAAAAAATGATAAGTCATGAATTTTGAAGTTAGGCTTATCATTTGGGTTATGGATTTTCACAGACTAACTAGTACCAAAGGAAGCATCAGTCAGCTTTAAAACAAAATTACTGCACCTACCAGTAAATAAGAAAAACTGTTTGTTTTCATTTACTAGATGTAGCAGAATGAAATAAGTTAACCCCTTCCCGGTGCTACAAGTTTGGGAGGTAAGTTAAGGCAGTAAACAGAGGAAGGTATAACTATGCAAAGTAGGGGGATTATCAGATAGACATATACCAAGGTTCTGAAAGCTGCACATGACGTTAGTAGGGAAGAGAGAAAAACAGAGGGATAAACTGTGGAAAAGAGTATTGTTGGGAATAATAAAGTAGGAAAAAGGGAGGATATCAAAGAAAGTAGTGGGAGCATATCCAGGAAAGTATAGGAACAGAGCCAGGACTTCAGTATGGAAAACAATACATCAAATAATACAAAATATTTCTTAAGGGACAATTGCACTCCACACACATACTATTCCATTAACGCATTCTCTTTCTCTCTTTTTCTCTCAAATCTCTCTTTCTCTTTTCATGTTTTGTAAATTGAGAAAATGATTACCCACACCAAAATTTTGAGAATTGTGCCCCTCCCTTTCCCAAAAATAGACAATTGCACTCCACACACATACTATTCCATTAACGCATTCTCTTTCTCTCTTTTTCTCTCAAATCTCTCTTTCTCTTTTCATGTTTTGTAAATTGAGAAAATGATTACCCACACCAAAATTTTGAGAATTGTGCCCCTCCCTTTCCCAAAAATAGAGAGACTACTGAATGGCTAAAAGTGACATGGGTAGAAATTAAATCACTAGATGTGACATTACAACACTTTTTGATTCCTACAAGGTTATAACAGCTGGAACATTTAAAGAAAATATCATTATATTTAAAATAGTAAACAATTAGTTTACTGGCAAAATCAGTTCAAAGAATCTATATATTTATTGACAGACAAAATAAAGGGAAATATAACTAAATATAATTTAAAATAAGTTGAATATCTTAGGAGGCTACCAATGTATTTGAGAATTTAGAACAAAACAAATTTTAGATCATTAAAAAGCTAGGGACATGCCATTGAATAGAAACCACTTTTACAGAATGTAGGTTCAGTGAAAATTCAGCAGAAAATGGATTCAACTATAGTGGAGAATTTTTTTCCACTGATTTGTGTCCTCAAAGTAAGTATATTTACATTTGGGGGGTGGGAGGTACAGGAGTCTGCCCTTCTACAAACAAGATTTATTCTGAGGTTTGCTGTTTTCAATTTAAAGTCTCCATTGCAAATGCATTCAGGGAAAGTGTTGTCAATTCACTTTAAAGTCTCCATTACAAATACATTTAGTGACTGTGTTGTCAATTTATTAACATGAATCCAACAAACTTACCAGGAAAGCCGAAAAAGCACTAGTCTTGCTTTCAAAATAAGAAATAAACGCTTCATGATGTCCATACTTTCAATTAGGAAATTCTCAAATAAAATTATATAAAACTTCAAAGCAAGTAATGTCATTTAACTAATTACATTACAACATCTATCATTATCTAAAGAAAGAGAATGTGAAGCTGAAAAGTAGAAATAATAATCAAAGTACAACTCAAGTCATTACCCAAAGATTACATTCATTTGTTATTGTAATCAGACATTACAATCACGTTAATGGAATACTCTATAAAAGGAAAGTCTCTAGGCATTGAAGAATATCTTATGAAATGTAAAATAGGGCTAAAAAGTAAATTAGGCAATTTTATTCACTCAAACAGTGCTGGTAAACTTCTCCCACAAATTGGATGAAACGTCAGGATAAAAACTTAATAAACATCACCAAGTGTTTTTTTTTCCCCTGCAAGACAACAATACCTCTCATATCTGCAAGACAGTAACCTTCATGTTCAGTCTGTCAATAAACAACTGAAATTGCCTTAACTCCTTACAAGTAAGCCGTGAATATTTCTCTATCCAAGATCTCTGGTCAATCCTTGAACAAAGCTTTTGAACCTTAATAAACCTATGCCTACTCACTAAAATTTCCAGAACATAATCTATAGCAAGTTACTTGACTGCATTAACAATTACAGCCTAGTATCCAATGTACAATATGGATTTTAAAAGGGTTTCTGTTCAATAACTACTATTTACAAAGTTTTAGATACAATCAACAACAACATGATCCGTTAGTGGATGAAGCACATGCCTTTTAGTCCACAGATCAGTTTCTCTTATGATCAAAACTGAGAACTCTTCACTGAACTTGAAGTGACCTCATGGTTCTGTTATTATCTCAAAAATTGGATCTATTAAGTAAATTAAGGCAATAAACTCTCTAATACAGCAATGTTCTCAAATTGAGATCCACAAGGTTCGTCTTTCATCAAGTTTGTTTGAAATATTAAATTCAGTTTGCCTGGTTTAGTAATGTATTATTTTATTACATTATATGTATATCAAAACAAATTATTTTAGATCATGATTATTTGAAATGTTTGTTGCCAAAGAGATGCCATATAATTTTCATGTAATTTATACTGACTATTTTAAATGTGAAAGTTTTAACAGACTTTGTGATGAGGTTCTGTTATTTTATGAACAGAAATGTTAATCTAACTTTGTAAACAAAGACTGTTTGTGGTAGAATCCAGTATGTGTCTATTACTTTTCTACAATTATTAAATGCATTAAAAGTCAAGAAAAAAGAACCTAGAAATTGCAGTAACTTCTAGTTAGTCAATATTTTATATAACTAAGAAAACAGAAAAATAACTACAAAATGAGACTATAAAATGCAGTATAGTAGAATTATCCAGTGTAAAATATATCAGACAGTGAAGATTTGCATTTCCCACTATTTTTACATAAATTGTTTACACAGTTATATAACATAATAGGAAATAGTTGCAGTAAGTGGAAGATGTGCCAGAGATATATAAACATCTGAGCAAGCCCTAGAACAAATACAAAATATTTCTATATTAGGAAAATAAACTGATATTTATCTTTTCCTGACATCAAAATATACACAAAGTTAATTAGGTCAAAAGCATATTTGATTTTTAATCAAATTATGTTTATCTAATGATTTGGGAGAAAAGCATGTCTGGTAAAACTATAAATGCACAGAAACTGAAATTGTGTGGCTCAGAATAAACAAATATCATTACTACATTTCTCATGCAAAACAGAGAAGACAATCAATAGTAATAACATGGAAGATGTTGATGTTATCATTGCAAAAATGTACACTTGAGTTTAAGAAAAAAATAAGAAGCGATCAATAAAAAGGAAAGAAAGACACACAGAACGGCAATGTCATAAGGAAAGGGGACATCTTGTATTTCATGCATGTGTGCATGTGAATATCTGCGCATGTGTGTGTGCATATGTGTGTGTGCGGGTGTGCGTGTGCGTGTGTGTGTGTGTGTGTGTGTGTGTGTGTGTGTGTGTGTGTGTGTGTGTGTGTGTGTGTGTGTGTGTGTGCATGTGCGTGTGTGTGTGCGTGTGTGCGTGTGTGTGTGTGTGTGTGTGTGTGTGTGTGTGTGTGTGTGTGTGTGTGTGTGTGTGTGTGTGTCTGTGTGTGTGTGTGTGTGTGTGTGTGTGTGTGTGTGTGTGTGTGTGTGTGTGTGTGTGTGTGTGTGTGGGCATATGTGTGTGTGTGTGTGTGTGTGTGTGTGTGTGTGTGTGTGTGTGTGTGTGTGTGTGTGTGTGTGTGTGTGTGTGTGTGTGTGTGTGTGTGTGCGTGTGTGTGTGTGTGTCTGTGTGTGCATGTGCGTGTGTGCGTGTGTGCGTGTGTGCGTGTGTGTGTGTGTGTGTGTGTGTGTGTGTGTGTGTGTGTGTGTGTGTGTGTGTTGTGCATATGCATATGCATGTGTGAGACTCTATATGTCTACATAGCTACCATATCTGAAACATAATGTTATGCATCTGTGAAAATATAACATGATATACAAAATTTAATTTTCTTTTGGGGCTACACCTCCCTCAAAAATGCACTACATTTTTTCATATATAAAAGCTACCTTTGCAGTTATTCCACATCATTAAATGTAACACTTTCACTGCCTCAGCTAATCTCACTGTGGGGATTCAATATCACTGAGTGAAATCACCTTTTGGGATGGAATTGCTCAGTGGCAATGTCACTGTTCTTTTGCTGGGGTCCCATAGATAGCATGCTGAACCCCTAAGCTAAAAATAAAAAAAATAGTTATGCGCTGAGCAAATCATTTTTCTGTTTATATACATAATATCAGTCATGTTTACTACTTATTAGTTGATGTAGAGATATTTTAGATACAACATTGAGAAGAGTCAGATTATGACTACATTTATGTTAAACAGTTTAACTGTGTTCTGTATTTACAGTTTGATGAATAATGTTGCAAATGTTGTGCTAAATTAACCTTTCAAACAATATTACATAGTCATTGTGTTATCTGATGCAGAATCCAGTAATTTGAAAAACACAATCCCATGAGCAGTGATCTTGGCTATCTACCATCAAACACATATTGGTAAGCAACTGGTAAGTTATAGCTGCTTCTTGTAAATCATATCTTAAATAGCATTAAAATGTATCAATGTTTACTTCTATTTGTGGTTAGTATCAGAAGAATGAAGAAGTTAGAAATGTCTTGGATAGGCACATACTAAGTGTCTTGCATCAGACTGGCTTCTTGTCCAGGATTACCTGTCTGCGTTATGCCTTGTCAAGTACCAGAATAACTTCTAGCTTCCAACAACCCCAAAAATATAAAACTGCTATTACAAAATTAACAAAATGAATAAAAAAATGAATGAGGTATTCTTTGTGGTTGTGGGAGGGAAGTTACAGATGGATGTTTTTGTAGGACTGAATGAGACAATAATAAGTAATTTTCTTAGTTTTATCACCATTTCTTTTGCTTTATGATATAGAACCTGACTGACCGACAGACATGACTGTCATAGGTTAATAGGTATATACTAGGCTAACAACCACCGGGGCTTTTATACATAAAGGTCTTATTGCTCCTCTTGATTTTAGTCATGAATATTTTCCTTTTGTTATGTATCCTATTAATGTTAGGATTCTACCAGTGTGTTCTGTTTTAGAGTTTGTTTTGGGCTTATCTCTAGTAGGTACAACAGCCTCTATATAGCCATTTATAGGATGTTGTGAATTCAAGGCTGGGAAGGGCATTTAATTTTGACAAACTATCACTTAATCAGATGCAGTTTGCTTTGAAATAGTTTCTAACTGTTACAGGGGTTGCTGGTGTTACTGAGTTGATTTTTATTTCAAAGGAGACAGCTTTGTGGATCAACCTCACCAGTATAGATGTGACACTTGGGGGGATGCATCACTCTCCTATAATAGTAAATACCAAGCGCAGTATGTTTTAACCTGTGGTGCATGTGTGCACTATCTGGTCAAAAGTATTTGTGTTAATAGTGTTCAGGAATCGTTGAGCCTGCGAGTATGAGGCAGTGTATTCTCCCAGTCTATAGAATGGTAGTTAAAATCTCCCATGAAGAGGCTATTTGGTTTAAGGGTGAGTGTCTTGAGTAAGTCTAGTTATGAGCTATGGATTTCTAAGGACATAGAGAGAGACCTGTAGTTTACTAGTATATGGTATGGTATGTAGTCTATGGTGATTTGCATGTGGATAAATTCCACAGCATTACCGTATTTAACCAACTTAGCGTCATGCTTGTTGCTAATGTAGACTGACACTCCTCCACCTTTTGTTCCAGTCTGAGCAGCAGATGGTTTAAATGTGTGGAAAGCACTGAAGCCCTGCACTGCTGGAGTACTTTCTGCAGGTTTAATCCAGGAGTGTGGGTAACGGTAGATGTCTATATTCTCCAGAGTGAGGAGAGCTTGTAGGGTATGAAGCTTCCTGTTTAGGCTCCTAGCACTGAGCCATAAAACCTTTAGCTTTATTTGCATTTTATTTGTTATATCAGTTGGTTTGTCATTTTGGCTTTGCTAAAAAAAGGCTGCCGGGGTGGGTAAAGTTTTAGTCAATATTTGGAGGCTCTCTGGAGGTTGACATCTTGCCAATACAAGTTTAGATATTGCTAATGTGGTAGAATATAAAGACAGTTGCTATGAATCTTTCTTTCTCGTTTAGAGAATAAAAAATTTATTTTCTCAGTTTATGGAATCAGCCATAGTTTAAGTGCACTCTTGATGACTATGCAGTTTATTATCACAAGAGTGAATTTACCTCTACTGAATCTGGTATCTACAACAGTGAATCACAGAATGCCGAATGTACACAACATCAGAAAAAATTAATCCCAAAAGTCTCTACCACTCCAGACTTAGAAACAAGTGCTAAGATGGGTTCCAAAGGGGGCAAGTTCAGGTATTCAGCATACTTTGTTTTCAGCACTTCATGATTCATTGTTGAATCATTGTTACCAGATTCAGTGGAGGTAATGTTGCTCTTATTATAGTAAACCAGTCGACGGATTCCAATGTGACTTGGGAATGTGAGTTCTAGATTAAGCACTGTCAGCCATGCCAGGCAGAAAATTATGAAAATTAGCAAACTGCTGTTTTGTTTAAGTTTTTCATGTATCTTACACCAGTAAAATGGGCTTCTAACAATCTTCCTAAATGTGAGAGTTGATTATTAGGTATTATGCCTTTTCAATGCAATGTCTACAGCGAAGTTTAAGCTGAAGATATTGGCTATTACTGTAAATAGATGTGGAGAAAATAAATGCCAAACTATGGTTTTGCTTTAATGAAAAAGTGAATGTTTTCTTTAATTCAAATATGATACTAGCACGTTAGTCAACCACCAATGTTCTAAAAAGAGAAGGCTGACTGTAGCAGGCTCAGTAACCTCACTGTTAGGATTTAAATCGATGTATGCATATTAGGTATAGGCAGCTGAGATTCTTACTGACAAGGATTGTGATTTCAAATGTTTTTCTTGGCTAGTAGGATCAGATGATGCACATGAATGAAAGTACTCACAAGGGAAGTTCTTTCATTTCAAGGAACCAGAAACACACCTCTCAACTGTACAGATTTCTGCAGAATGGCCAGATTTTTGCCTCATATTTTTTGTGTGTTCCTCCTAAAATCTGTACTTTTCTGGCAAATAGCTGAGGATTGAAGTCATTAAATAATGACAAACATTTGAGTTTAAGACTTCACATCCTTCAGAAAATTCATGCTAATGCAAAACTTATTATTCTATCAACTTTCTAAGTTTGTAAAAACAATATTTAAAATCTGTCCCTATTTGTCCCCCATTGTTTTAGGCTTTATCCAGATTTTTTTGCTCTATGAGGTTGAAAGGTAGTCCAGGAAATAAAATGGCATCCTTGGCCATAATGATAACTGGTTTAGCAGAGCAAGCAATCAATGGATGAAGGTTTACAGTGACTAAGCTCAGACATTCAACAAGTAATGCATTATGTAAACCTGCCTAGAAAATGCAATTTAAAAAAAAAATGGCATTATACCACATACCTTTTTAACTCAGATTCATTATTTAAATTGCCTTATTTCAAAACATGCATTTATAATCTGTAACAAATTAATTTTAAGAAAGTTCACTTTGTTTTCTCATACATCACAGTTTAAGCCGAAATGAAACAACCTTAGTTGTTTTATTCTTAATGAACTTTATACATTTCACATAATTAGGATACAGATGATTATAGGTTTCCTACTCAAGCTAAAATTAAGGGGAACAAAAAAATCGTACTCCACAAATATGCAATGACGAGAATGAAGTGTTCCTTTTTAACTGGTGTTTTTGGATTGACTGATGATCCTATATTACTTTACTCCTGCATCTTATTAATTCTTACTAACTGGATTTTTCAAATTGGAGTTGGTATACTGTCACCCAAATTTAGCATAAAAGTTGGTTTCCTTTTTTTTTTCTTTTTTTCTTTCTTTCTTTTTTTAAATCAGTCTTACTGTCTCAACTTTGAAAATAATTCTTGGGGTTAGGGCTTGATAAATGCATAATACCCTGCCAACCCAAAATGTAAGGTTGGAATGTTTGTACATCTGTAGTGTAACATGATACTTATGAATGAATTTGGGTAAAGCAGATGTCATTTATACTTATTTTTGTGAATGCAGTAATTATGTGGAAATTATGTACATACCATTTATCATAATTAGTACCATAATGGATACCCACAAAATGTTTCATTTGCATACTTCTGAGTATGGTCCAGTCATCTATGCCCAAGTGTTGCAGCTAATCTCACTTGGCCATCACCATTTCACCCTTCTGCCTCCACTAGCCACAGTTAATAGAGTGCTGAGTTTTTACTCCATCATTTTTGCTGTTAATACATTCTGAGCCTCAGTGCCCTCTATGAAAAGCAATATTTTATAATGTTCATCTTAAACATTCCTGTAAGAAGTGTTCAGAGTTACTGCTGGATTTCACACTCAATAGTCTCTAATCTGTATTACAGCATTGAGTCATGATGTTCCATAGAGTCAATATTATGTTTTCCTTTCCCATATCCACTACCCCTCTAAGACTCAATGTCCTAAACTTCAAGCATCTTCTTGTTCTTCATATCCCCTAATCCCTCACTGTATCTTGGTGATCCTTTATTGTATACCCTCAGCCTAAGTACCTAATGTCTATCTCCAGCACGGCCTACAGAATGAAACATGATATTCCAGAAGTATATCAGCAGAGCACATCATGAGTAAAAACACTGAAGCCACATATGAAGTTTTTAATATCTTAGTAATACTAAAATTAAATATCAATAAATGAAAATTTGTTACTTAACAAATTCCAAAACTGTAGAATCAGCTTCCCCTTGCTGTCATAACAAGTCATTATTAACTTTCTTTCAGTGTATATGGGAAGTAACGCATATCAGCATGAGGTTACAATAATCAAACTTATTGAAGGCCAGTAGATTGTAAACCTGATAGCTGCGTAGATGACGCCATGCATTTAATCATTTATAGTTTTAGCATGGCAGAATATAATCCAAAACATAAATGACTAATGACCTCACATTTCTTCTTCTTCTGTTTTTGGTAGGGGAAGTCCTCATAAATATTAGCTTATTAAGCATTAAATGTGTCAACAACCTGCTACATCACTAAGTGTCACCTAACAGACTCTGCTAAGTGAAAATAAGTAATATCACAGCCAAAGCTGTGTTAATGCCAAACTGTATAAAAAGAAATACAAATGGCTGTAATCTCATAATTTGCACACACATAAAAGAAAAGCAAATAAATGCTCCCAGATATTGAGACACTTCACTTTTTCATATGTTGCATGCATACAATCTCAAATGCACACACAGACTTACTCAGACACATACACGAACACACACACACGCACACACATGCATGCACACGCACGCATGCACACAGACATATACACGCACAGGCACACATAAAAACACACAGCAAAAGCCACTTGGAAGCTTCCAAACAGAGAACACAGAGCTTCCTACCTGACAGAGATTAACCTCGGATCTCCAGACAAATAAGGGTACATTCATTGCACTGCCTCTCTCAATGTAGATAAA
This sequence comes from Protopterus annectens, assembly GCF_019279795.1. NCBI lineage: Eukaryota > Metazoa > Chordata > Ceratodontiformes > Protopteridae > Protopterus > Protopterus annectens. Next base: position 226,729,013 of record NC_056750.1, read on the forward strand.
TCTTACTTCTGTATAATAAAGTCTTTGTGAAAAATCAATACCTTACTTTGATAGATGGTCATAAAAAAATGGATGTTTACCTTTTGAGAAAGCAACCTAGAAAGTGGGTTCATGACGTGTGACAAATAACTCTTAGTAAACTTGTAGAAAATTATGCAGTCACAAGCTTGAGATTAAACAATAGCACCTTAGTCAACAATTTCTAAACTGAGTAGTATAAATGTTAATTTGTTGTAATGTATTTTTAACTATTTTTAATTAGATAAATCAAATAGAACTGTTTTTTTTCAAGTGAAAGCACTGTCTATGAACACTGTCTAAGTTACTTTCTGAATCATACAGTAAGAAAGTGCAGAACTAAGAGATTCAATCCTAGGGTTACAGGATGAAACTCTTTATTATCTCATACCAATAATCCTCTGTGTGATACTGATAGAGAGACAAAAGTAAGGACAACTCTAGCAAGTATACTTAATATAATAAAATTTAGAGTAACCACTGACTGTGAGTTAACAAATTTTACCTTTGCCTGAATGGAACAAGAAGTTCTTTCTAAGCTAATTTCTGTCTACTATGTCAGAAATAAACAAGGCAAAGAAGCACATTCTGATGAGAAGCTAGAAGACTTCCAGTTCGGTATGGTGATGGTGTCTCATTGATGGTTTACCACTTCCAAGTTTTGTTTCCTTAGTGCTGTCTTAAGCGTTTCTTCTTTTTTTCACACATTTCTACACACTGAGTATCTTGTACAGAAACATCTTAAAACTGAATTCTGCCTGAGATTTCAAAGTTTATTAGTCTGACATTCCTGATCATATAAGAAAAAAAACAGGGAAAAGCTATAATCATTAAAACAAGATAGATACTTAATGCAAGAAAGAATGATAGTCAAAAGAATGTCATTACAATGAGTCCTAGATACAACCCCCCCCCCCCCAAAAAATGAAAATTTCAATATTAAAATAGATTTGTAGTGTTGCAAACAAGACTGGTAATGAAGCATTTCCTAAAACCCTGCACTGTATATACAAACTCCATAGTCACATCGTGTTTTACAGAACAGTATACCTTATTTCAAATACAAAGTGATCATAGAGTCACTATAAGAATTTATGACATCTGGTGCAGTAGGTATAAGAAGGTACAGCCCCTGCATTTCACATTTTATTTGTAATTCATCTGTTTTGCAGTTGCTGTTGCGATGCATTCTATCACTTTGAAATTTGAAATCTGCAGTTTTGAGGATCTAATTATTTGAATTCATTTTTACTTTATTACTTTTAGTGGTATTTTGCTTGTATTAGATGTCAGGAGAAGGATGCTTTTGATATTTAGATATATTGAAATACAAACTATACTGACTGTCTTCTCATACCACCATCACCACAATATATGACCTATCTCTTTTTTCTAGAGTTCCCAGTTGCCACCTGAGAGTTATGAGAAGCATAAAAAATTACTTTAAATCATGATGAGACTTGTGACAGAAGCTGCTTTCATTTGTTTGTCTCACAGTCAGTCAATTTTGGTCATCATTTGTTACAGCTTATTTACATAATAATAATAATAATAATAATAATAATAATAATAATTAGTAGTATTAGTATTTAATAGTACACAGGCTAAAACTGAAATTGGTCATTTGTGATCAGTGTTCTACCGTGGTTAACAAATTCAAATATATAAATAAATAAACACTTCATAAAGGTCTCTCTCAATGTACTATACGTTCATGCTTAGATTCATACTTCCTAGTAGATAAGCTGATACCTCTGTGGGTGTCACTTCCTGCCCGTGGAAGGATCACTATCCTCAGCTCTGTCCCATCTCTTTCTGAAAGGTCTTGGATGGGCAGAGCTGTATACAAGGTTTACATATGTGCAGGCAGCACATTGCAGCAACCCACACTGTAGGCCTCTAAAGCTACACTGCTGTCATATTGAAAAAACAGTTCCTGATAGCCTTCGTCTGTTGTTCAGCATGGTTATAATAGTCTTGCAATGCTAGAGATCCAATGATACAAATGACTTACAAAAATATAAGGCTTCTGCAGGGGAATATTCTGTAAATAGGGGTGTGTCCACTTAGCAATGAAAATACTGTTGTTTCATGTATAAAATCTACATAGGCAATCATGTCAAGAAACCCAATGTCCAGCCCAGAGGATAAATATGCTCATTTTGATGGAATTAGGCTTGATTCATAATCAAGACATTTATTAGTCAACATTACTGTTGCACACTGCATTTTTTGAGGAGGATTCCTAAATTATGCAGTGGTGAGTCTAGTACATAAGTCTATAAGTTCATAAGTTCACATCTATACATTTCTGGGCTGAAGGATTTCTAAGAACATTTCTCCCCTTAAAATTAGGATTAAGTACTTTTTTTACCTGCTAGTCATCCAGATATTTTCAAAAATTCCAAGACTATTTGAATGATAAAAGCATAAAAGTAGTTGGCTCCAACTTATCAGTAAGTATTAAATGATAAATGAACATCATAACTTTGTTTTATTGTATGTTATACATGGTCTTAAAATTTTACATTAAAATGTTTTTTTACTGTAAGAAATGTGTACTTCTTGACAACTTTCTTTGTACCTTGCGTTGGACAGGGATTTTAATATTTTTGTGAGCTTTCTTTTCATAGATTCTAACAGATTCAACTGCCCAAGTATGTAAATATAGAATGAGCTATTATAGTTGATAGTTGGTTGGATAAATGATCTATATAAATTATCTACACAACAAATATCCCATCAAAGATCTTCTTTAACTGTACTCACAACTGTCTCATAGCCTTGTTGTTATGTTTTGTGAAAGAAAAGCTGTTAGTGATAATTATACCAAAATCCTTATAATTAATAACTTCTAAAGTAATTCCTTCTAGTATTACAGATTTCCTAGCTACTTTACCCAAGTACATGATTTTACATTTGTTAGTACTAAAAGAAATTCCTGTATCTGTTGCCCATTTTACGGTTTCAGGCAAGTAATGATTTACATCTTGATAATCTTTGTTACTACGTATAGTGAATACGACTTTGAAACATTTGGTGTGATGTAACAGAAATGCTCCCATAGATAACCATTCCACCATCATTTCAATAATGCCACCTTAAATGTGTATCACACTGACCCTAGGAAGACAACTTGGTATTATGATCACTGTAGTAAAAAAAGTATATGAATGGTTTGTATGGTTACACCCAAGGAATCATTAAGGGCACAGTTCTGGCAGTGTGCTTGATATTCAGATTGTCATTTATATGCAAAGATTGCCATTCCTTAACTCTGTGGTTTATACAGCTATAACTGGAGGAGAATTTAATTAAGATTCCTAAGAGAGAATTCAAAAGTGAAAGCTTGATGCCTGTAAAGCACAACGTTGCATTGTGCTGCGCAGATGATGCCATCACCCGCTGGTAGCTGAGAGGAGAAAGTGAAAGAACTAAAAAGAAAGTAGTTAGAGTTCCAGCCAATAAAGTCTCTCCCTCTCTGAACAGCAGCAAATTACCTCCCCTCCCATCAGATACCCACAACTCTTCTCAGCAAGTTTACACTCAGACTAGAAAACCAACTGAAAACTGCACTTAAATGTAAGAATACATTGTAAAAGTAAGAAAAACACTGGAAAGTCCCACGGGATAGCTTTTATTAACTAGATGTAGTTGTTTTCTAACAAATTTACAAAGGAAAACACTCAGTGTAATAAAATGGAGGCTCTACTAGCTGTATAAACAAACAACCGGGAGACACAATGACATGCATATTAGCTGTTTTAACTAAGCTGCAGTTTAATGCAAAAAGAAGTAGCAAAAATGCAAAAACACAGAGAAAAAAACACACTATGATTGGTCAAAATGAGGTGTAATCAGATACTTAAACAAACAGGAGGCTGTTTAAAACAGATCCAATATGTTTAACTAAATAACTGTAAAAAGGTATACAATTCAATTAAATAAGCAACAATTTACTTAAAACACATAGACAATGTTAATGCAGTCATTTTGATCACTTCCCTGGATATTTGCGGAGTTTAATGCATGACAACCTATAATATGAAGACAATACTAGAATTTCTGGGTTAAAAATAGAAAAGTAATTAACATTTATTAATAACTACACACCTATTACCATTCCACGTGATCATTGCTCAGCAGTTACTCTTCCTTGGTAACTACAGGAGTTACAGAGTTACAGTTACATTTACTGATAACCACAATCCCTGGGATTCAATAAACTATGTATAGGGTTTGCACTAATTCTACATGGAGTTTATATGTTTGCAGGGTGAGCAGCAGCTCTAATTGCATATGCATGCTGCGCACCACATTTAAACGTAAACAAGCATAGCTTTGTGGCCGGCAACAGTGTTGTCAGCCAGGAAACCATGTAAAGCAACATGAACAGCAGCAGACAAATAGAACTGTTTACTTAAGGGCAAACCTGGTCTGCAGGATTACATGGAATGCCACAATGATTACCAAGGTTAATAATATAGCAATATATATGGTCCAAACACAATACAAGACAGTATATATAGTGCAGAGTATTGTGGAATATCATTTCAAGCACTATAAATAAAAGTTGTATAAATAATTTGTAATGGTACATGGACTACCATTTAAAATAAACACTCAGGGGAAGTGCGTGTATTAAATAGGGACACACAGATGAATTGTAGGAATGAACACAGAGAAAGAGGACAGGTGAAACATTGTAATGTACAGTGTATGAGGGCATGGAAATGGAAAATAGTTGTAGCAGGAACACTAATCTCGTAATGACATGGTACAGTACAGGCTCCACAGTGACAATGTATATTATGTGACTGTCAGACAAGGTGGTATAACAATGGAGAAGATGTCTGTGTGATATAATCATCCAAAATGAACAATGGAGGAGGCATCTATCAGGGATGTTATATGAAATTAGGGTTGGGTGCACATTGTGAAGCTGCACAAACTGATTTGCCTGAATATGACAGTAATGTCAGCAGAGGTCTTCAACAAGTGGGATGCAGTTGCAGACTCATAGATAACAGTAAAGAGAAGCATGCACAATCACAGACAATATCAGAATAATAGCAACAGTAATCCCATGTCTCTGACATAACATATCTGATTCTGAGTGATTATAGATGGTTATACATAAATACACTTGTACAACTATTATATGTCAGCAACCTATGAGGGTAACCAAGCACACCATCCTGACACTGTAACATCTGCTGGAGGTGTTAGGAGGGACACAGCTATACCTGTATGTGACATTATGATAAGTCCAGGTTAGCTGACTGGTGTGCATGGCATATATATGGCACAATTCACACTGTCACAAATGCAATCCATGCCATCAATGTTGTCAGTTATATATGTACTGTGTGCATCACTGGAACAGGTATCACACGTGCATCTGGTATAACACTTTGAAGGGGGTTCTGCACCATCAGACAGTAATGATTTTGGAACTAAAAGAATACCTAAGTATGACCAATAAGATGTGTGGGAGCTCACTGTATCAAAGGTGGTACACTTCAGTTACACACCACTGAAGATGTGTAGGGAGGTACATAAAGAAGGGAGACTAGCACTCAGTTACTGGTGTAATGAAGGATACGAACTATGGAAGTATTATTGACTTTGATGTGGATGTCCTGCACATACTCAGTAGTTGTGTTACATACAAGGGAGTATTCACCACTGTGGCAACATGCTGATGGATATTCCACATACCATCTAAACTAGGACATAGGTCATATACCACTTGGTCTGCTCATAGTGGTGTGATGTCTACATTATCATTGGTTTGTGCATTTGTGTTCATAATGTAACAAATCTGCCCATGTTTTTTCTTTATCTCATGTGTTATCATGGCTGTGGCAGTAATCTTTGGTGTGTGTTGATACTGTCTATGTTATATTAATATCACAGTTGGAGTCAATGATTGCTCACAATCTGTAGTCCTCCAGTCCTACGGACAGCTGTTTGGACACAGGATGTGTATGTCATTCTTAACATCTGTGACTTACATAATGGACAATAAAGCGCCTAGCAGACAGCACTGATGTACTGACCTGATCACTGGACTTGAGATATAGGTCATGTCACACATCTCCACATATTTAGATGCTACATATGTTATCTAGTGGTCTACCCACTTGGTGATATAGGTGTTTATGGCCACTTCTGACAGTGCTGAGTGAATACCTCAGTGGTGATTTGTGTCAAATGTCTTGGCCTTGTCAAAGTTCCACAGAATGATAGCGCTCTCACCATGCATGCTCTCACTGACCTCTTTGATGATGTTAACAGATGTAACAGACATGGGGTGTAGCATTAACAACTCACACGTGACTTTTGCATACAACCGGGATATTACTAGTGTCCATTTAGAAAAGGTCCATGATGACATGTTGGTCTATCTCACAGATGAGGAGAGTCAGGATGTGTCTATACATGCATGCATCAGGTGCTGCCTTCCCCACTCATATGAATGCATGTTGATGTACACCCCTCGACGGGAACATATTCCCTCTGGAGGGTGTGTTGAAGTGTGTATCTAACTGTATCAGGTAGATATATGTAATGAGTCACGCTATAGGTGATCTGTGATGTTGTCACAGCCCATTGATTCTGTGTGATAGGCCTGGATAAAGCTAAGACAGTATATACTGCCTAACCTGATCTGACCTAGTGTTTGGACACAATCACCTACTCAGATATCATTTAGAAACTCTCCCAGCTGGAGTGGAATGGATAATATCAGCCACGAGATAGTTAACCATTTGGCTCACTGACGAATGCATACTGTGACAGTTGGTGAATCAACCTCTGCCGGTAGAGCTGCTACCAATGGTTTACCCCAAAGATCTGTGCTGGAATCTATTTCTTGGCAGTCCAGACTAAAGTATATAGTATTTGGCTTACCAAGTTTGCTGATTATTGTATACTGGGTACAATCATTCATTCCACCAATGATGTTTACATATTACAGGAGGAGCTAACATGGACAAATTTACTTATTTATTTATTTATTTTATATTTGTTTACTGGGAAAGTCTGACTTGGAACAAAACCAATTTTTAGTGGCGTCTCAGGGAGAAACAGTCCAGATGCATGTCTTTGTAATGATTGGTGGAAAGCAATACTGTCTACAAATAAACATACAAAATTGTCATTATGTTTGTCTTCTGCATAGTGGAATTCCCTGCTAATTGTAGCAATGACAACACCACTCCTATGCTCAAACTCAGTGGTACAAGACTTGGGAACACACATAGGTAGCAAGCTGAACTCTGACTACTAAGTTTCCACAGTGATACGGAAAGGCTATGTCATCCACCTCATAAGTCAGGCCATCGTATCCATATCTGAGGATGATATAACAGCACTGTACTTGATCATCATCAGAACACTAACAGAGTATAATGATCCCTTTTGAATGTACATCACCAGACACCTACAGCAGCTGGAGAGACTACAAGGGTTTTTCTCCAAGAAAATACAGAGCCTACAGACCATTTCATGATGTATGTTGATAGACGGAAAGTCCTGTCACTGTAATCTGTATTGTATAGGATGAGGTGACTTGTGCCTGACCTACAGGGCAGTCTCTGACCCTGCTGTGATGGAAATACTGCACATCCACAAATCAGCAATAGCTGATGGCATCAGTAGAGTCCGGTGAGAGGAAGATGGTAATAAGAGTGTCTCACATGGTGTAAAATGTTCTCTCTAATGTTAAGAAAGTGTACAAACACACTTATGCACCCCAGTTGACTGCAATAAGAACAGAACCCCTACCTAAGTATACTAACTAGAGAACTCTGTACATAAGGTAAGTGCCACAGCACAAGTCAGATTTGGAGAGTGTCAAACAACAGTTTATAGGTGATGACATCAGCAGTGTTTGGTGAGGAGAAGATGGTAACAGCAGTGTCCTACGTACTGATATAAAATGCTCTTTCTAATGTCAACTCAGTGCGCAAGCACACACAAGCACCCCAGTTGACTGCGGTGAGAACAGAACCCCTCCTATCTATGTACATTGACTAGAGAACTCCGCATTTAAGGAAAATGCCATAGCACAATTCTGCCTTTTACAAGGCTGTAGGACAACTTATAGTGGATGACATCAGCAATGGATGTTGGAGAGAAGATGCTGGGAGGTCTGCATGAAATGGATGTGTAGGCATGTGCAAATGGAGAACTATGTATGGGACGACATTTTATTTATTTATTAATTTTATTTGTGGGACAGGTGCCCTTTTTTTTTTAAACTTCAGTAATTGAAGAATGTTGGTAAGGGACGTTGGTATTTCTGGGCCAGGTGAGTTGGGTAGGTGAGGAAGCAAAGGCAAACAGACAGGACGAACGAGACAAGAGACAGGGATGGTGAAGGAAACAAAAGGTTAAGTACACCATGATGACGGGTAAGAGAGGCGAGACAATGCAAGCCCATGCCCATCAAACATCTGGACAGCAACAAACTAGGAAATAGAATCAAAGTGAGCAGCTTAAAGCTGGTTCAATAACAAAATCAAAAGTCACAAGTAGAACAAAGCAACCAGCTAACACTGCACTGTATAAAACACTTGTTTAATCCAAAAAAATAAAAGCAGTAGAAAATATATATAACAGATGAGCGTTTTCACACCAAAGGTGCTTTATCAGATCTAAACACAAACTAACAAACAGTGCTTAAATACAGCCAGGGAAATTAAAATAAAATCACCTGGTTAGGTGATGTGACTTCAGCAAGGTTTTTAAAGTTATATACTCATTTAATCCATTCCCTTTGTCAGATTGTAAAATTAACATCCATTTAACTTCTGAGCATTCTGTTTTTATTTTAATATCACCTCCTCTAGCTTCTACATTCAATAATTCCAAAACTAAAAAACTTAAAAGAGTGTTCAATATCAGTGTTACAAATATGCTTATATAAACCATGATTATTTCATATAAGTGTTCCCTGATACGATTCTTCAGCATTCAATTTGTCTTACCAGCATAGTACCATCCACATTGATTACAAACAGCCAAATAGACCACGTTGCTATTAGTACTGTTGGCATAGAAGTTGAATTTAAAAGCATGTCCAGTAACAGGATATAGAAAGATATCATCAGTTTGAATGTTCTTACACATGTTACATAATCTGCATGGATTTGTCCCTTTCCTAACTGAAATACAGGGTCTATTGCTAACTAGAGGTTTGTAGCAAAGCAGTTTCTTAGTGAAACTATTATTTCTATAGCAAAAGTGTGAACTTCACCAAGGAAGTCCCTGCATCTGGCATCAGTGGTCAAAATATGTCAGTGTTTCCTAATGATATCAATAATAAGTTGGATGTCATTTGAATAGGTAACACACATTCTAAAACCGTTTCTGTTATTATTCTGTCTTACCACAGTGTCAACACTATAGTTAGAAAAATAGGGTCTAGCCAAATCATTTCTATGTGAAAGAACCTCATGACACGCCATTCTTATCTCATATTCAGAGTACACCCTAGTGTGAAAGTCTTCACTCAGGGTATCAAAAGAGGAAAGCATATTCTCATAATTTCTATTCATCTTGCATTTCTATAAAATTGCTCTTTCAGCACAGTACGCTTTACATACTCGGGATGCCTACTCTGGTAGTGCAATGTGTTAACTTTCTATGCATGGTTTACTATAGAGTTGAGTATCGAAACCATCAGGGATATTCAAGACCGAAACATCAAGAAAATATTTTGAGGTTCAGGAATGCTTAAACGTGAACTTTAAGAAATCAGTGGTCTAATGCAAATAGTCCACAAAACTCATTCAGGGTCTCTATTGAGCCAGTCCATACAAAGAACACATCATTCACAAAAACGTACATAATGTGAGATGTACTGGAAAAAGAAGTTACTTCTGTCTAGAACATATAGAGACTCCCAATATGCGAGCACCATGTTGGCTTAACTGTTTGCACATATGGTGCCCATGGCTACATTGACCTTCTGATGGTAGTAGGTGTTATGAAACCTGAAGACATTATTACTAAGTATAATGTCAAGTAATGAACATATCAGGTGTATCTGACCTGTGGAATAAACAGAGTTCTTAGACAAAAACAGCATAACAAAGTCCATTCCTACTTCATTAGAAATTACGTAGAAAGGGATACTACATCCACGGTAACCAATATAACATCATTCATACTATTTCTGCAAGACCAACAAACAGTTGCATCAAAAAGTGCTTAGTATCTCTTAAGTACAGTATTTGTCATCAATAATATGGCACAACTGCTTTTCAACATAGATCGACAAAAGTTTAGTCACCCACCCATGGCCCGAGACAATGGGTCTCATGGGTGGGTTACTCAAACACTTATGAATCTTAGGAAGGCCATATAGTATTGGAATATTAGGAAATTTACTCATAAAGTAATCATACAAATCTATGCTTACTGCACCTTCCATTAACAGTTCATGAATGCTATTATGTACATTCTGAATAACCATAGCAATGCCATTTGTATGGCATTCAGTGTAAGTACCAGCATCATTTAGCATTAAATATATACTTTCAAGATATTTGGTAGTATCCATAAGCACAATGGCACCACCTTTATCTGCAGGGTGCACATAAACATGTTAATTTGAAATCAGCTCAAAAACTGCTTTAAATTCAATGTCAGTAAGGTCATGGAACATACTATGATGTTTCTGTCTCATGAACTCATAAATGTCGTGCTCACATATCTTTAAAAATGCCTCAGTCAAAGGAGAGTTGATCAGAACAGACTGGCTAGGCCTCCTAAAGGCAGTATGTTCATAAGTGTTATTACCATAAAGAATCCTAAGTGAGAGCTTATGAACAAACAGCCGTAAGTCAGTGAGAACCTCACGTAAGGATGAGCCTCTAGCAGGAATGAAAGAAAGGCCCTTATTGAGTACCTCTTGCTGTTCATTACTCAAAGTCTGGGACCTATATTAACCATTAGGCTTGTGGAGTCTTGTTCTTAACAGTTGGAACTAGTTCCAGTTGCCCTGACACCTGTGGTCTCTTTCGACCAAATCTGTTTTGACTGTGTGAGCGCCTTCTCCCTGCTTGTCTGTTCATTTTTATCAGTTCGGGTAGTTGCAGCTATAAAAAAAAAGTGGGCAACAGACTGTGAATTGCAGCTAGCAGAACCAGATGTTCATCATGTTTCACTGTTGCAGTCATTAAACTTTGGTTATCCTGCTGGCAGGCTACCTGCAGTCGGCCAGAGTTCCAAAGTCTAGGTCCAGCTTCGGTTGCTGTCACCTCTTCCCTGACATCAGTGTGGCAGGGGTATAAAAGATGCAACTGACACCATTTTCTCCAGTCGTTCTTGCCGCGGTGCCCGAAGCAAAAGCAGTTCACAAGTGCCGGTTGGCCGACTCTTGAGATTTTTGAAACTGAGTTTCAGAACCGAAGTTTTCAATAAAGCTAAGTACCCCATTGGGGAAACTTCTTCTTGCTCCAGACCGATGTCAGTAAAAGTTAGCAATTGTATTTCTTGTGGGAAGCAAATACCTCACAAGGACTTTCAGTCTTACTGTATTCCTTGCCTAGGCCCTGACCACAATGTTACTAGTTGTCAGTTTTGTGCTAGATTCAAGAAACGCGCGATTAAGCATCGGTTTGATTTTGCTTTACATTACTTTGGCCGAAGGTTTAACTACATAATGCCATCGGAACAACCGATGACCGGAATTCATAAAAAACGCAAAGACAAGGAAAAGGACAGGCATCCAAGGTCCAAAACAGATGACGAAGCCTCTTCTAGGCCAGTTGCCAGTTCGCCGGTTCTCAGTGTGGTGCTTTCGCAGCTCCTGACAACCACTACCTCAGAGCCACAGGCCGTATCCGACTCCCACGTGGAGACACCTAGGCCTCTGGAAACTCAAGGTATTGGGCCTGTGGAAACGGTTCCTTCAGATGGGTCCGGAGCCACTGAGCAGGCATTGGCTTCTGAGCATGTTTTCAGACCTTCACAGCTTACTATTAAGTCCAGTGCAGCTGCCAAGGCAAAGTCAAAAACACCATCATAGACAAGGAAACAAGTACAGTATTCTCCTGGACAGTCATCCATGCCAAAGAAACAGATGCTTAAATTGGCTGAAGATTTAATTACTTTGATCAGGGGTTCCCATCACCCTCCTGATAAAAGGCCTAGGCAATACACTGACTATGATTCCTCTGACCAGGTTTCTATTTCCTCTGATTCCTCTTCAGATCAGGGATATTCTCTCCCTCCCTATGAGGACTCTGATGCAGAAGAATCTATACCTTCAGCTTCTCCGCCTGAGGATTATTCTTTTGGGGAAACCCTGCACACCATGAGGGAGCATTTCCATTGGGAGAGCAAGATTATTCAGAATCCAAGAAAAGGCTCCGAGACTTTCTTTTATTGCCTCAGCACAGGCCCCTGGCTATCCCCCCAGTGCTTGATATTGTTGATGATGTTTTCTCTGAATCCAGTTTGTCTCCTGATTCATTACCCCCTGCACCAGTCAAGCCAGACAGGTACTATAGGGTCCCTGACTCTCATAAATTTCTTTATAAAAACCCTGCTGCTGACCCAGAAAACATTTCTCAGGGTCCCAAAGGGGTTAAGGCTACCACTGCAAAAAACCCTGTCCCCTCTGATAGGGATTCTAGAGCTCTGGATAGATGGGGGAAAAAAGTTTACACTTCTGCTACTTTGGCTGTAAGGGCTTTAAACTGCCAGTTTCACATGCTTAAATATCAACAGTACCTCATGTCTTTGTTAAAACAGAAAATGCTTATAAGCTCAGAATGTCCTGACAATAAGGAAATGCAGGATTTATTGCATGCAGCTGAACAAGTGGGAAAGCATACTCTTTAATGTGGTTTTGATTCATTAGAGGTTTGGTGTTAAGGCAGAAGAGGTGTTAAAGAAAATGGAGGATAAAGCAAAATCAATGCAGACAGCAAAGGATTTCTTACAGGTTCAACCACCTAGGTTTAGCAGAAACTGGCCTTCAAAAAATTGGTCCTTTCTGGTGTCAGACAGGTCACAAAGAGGCAGATACAGATGCCCAAGTGGCAGATCTCAGCCCCAAGGCTCCTACAGACCTAAACAATGGGGTGCTTCAGCCCCCAAAGGAGGAGATGACAAATCACAACCTTATAGGAAACAGTCCCAATGACTTCCCTCTACAAATGCCAAGAACTTACCTTTTGGCAGCACCCTTAGGGGGAAAGCTAGCACTTTTCTCACAAAATTGGCACATAATCACCCAGGACAAATGGGTACTGAAAATTGTTTCTCAGGGTTACAGGTTCCACTTTCACACCCTTCCAAAATCAAAAGGTATGCAGGACCTGCCACAAAACCAATGGGCAGAGGCAGAAAAGCAAATTGCTGCTCTCATGGACATTGGAGCTATTCAAAGAGTACCACAGTAAGAACAGGGACAAGGATTTTACTCAAGACTTTTCCTGGTACCCAGAAAGGACAAAGCCTGGAGACCAATACTGGACTTGTCAATCCTAAATACTTTCCTGGATGTTCCAAAATTCAAACTGTTAACACTGCAGCAACTTCTACCCTTGCTGGGCAAGAAGGCTTGGCTAGTTACTTTGGACCTCAAGGAGGCATACCTGCATATCCCAATCATTCAATCTTGCAGAAGATACCTCAGATTCATAGCTGGCTCAATGCATTACCAATTCTCTGCACTACCCTTTGGCTTATCTACTGCGCCCAGGGTCTTCACAAAATGCTTGGCACCAGTAATTGCATTTTGCAGATAAAAAGGAATTCAAATATATTCCTACTTGGACGACTGCCTTATTCAAGCAGAGAGCAAGGACATTCTATTAAAACATCTGGCGTTTGTAAAAAGATTACTAATTTGCCTAGGGTGCAAGCTTAAATACAACTGCCCAGATGGCTTATCTCACACCAGACAAGCAAAGGCATCTGACTCATTACTTTCAAATGATGGTAACAAAGACCCAGCTCCCTGCAAGAAAAATTCTGCAGGCCCTGGGTTTCATGGCATCCTGCATTCTACTAATTCCATATGCAAGACTGCATATGAGGAAATTACAATGCTATCTAAAAAGTGTTTGGACTCAACATTGCCACAGCCTGGAAACAATAATAACTCTAATTCCCTACCTACAACAGGAGTTTCGATGGTGGTCACAGGCCTGTCACCACAACAAGGGACAGCCTTTCACCTTACCCACAGCCAGGCAGACAATAACAATGGATGAATCGGATTATGCCTGGGGGGCACACATGGCACGAAAATGTATTCAGGGTATGTGGCCCAAGGAACAAATGCATCTTCACATCAATCAAAAAGAGATGCTAGCTGTACAGAATGCCCTGACAGCCTTCAAGGATCTACTACATCCTGAACTACTACTAAAGATGGACAATACCACAGTTATGTGGTACATAAACAAGCAAGGGGGCACACATTCCTACCCTTCTGCAAGCAAGCCATGACTTTGTGGAACACAGCACTGACCTATCAAGTACATCTGCAGGCACAATTCCTGCCAGGAATGAAAAATACACTGGCAGACGAACTAAGCAGAAATCTCATGGATCCTCATGAATGGAAACTAAATCCACAGGTCTTCAGCATGATAACAAGGAAATGGGGACGCCCAGACATAGATCTTTTTGCCTCCCCTCACAACTGCCAACTACAGAAATTCTGCACAAGAAATTATCACTCACAAGCATGGAAAGTGGATGCTCTATCATTCAGCTGGAAAACCCTGACAGTTTATGCCTTCCCTCCACTGCCGCTTCTTCCCAAGGTGTTCCTAAAAGTCAGACAAGAGAAGCCAAAAATGATCCTGATTGCCCCAGACTGGCACTCCAGCACTGGTACCCAATCCTAAAGAGCTTGTCTCAAGGCCCAGCCTGGCCTTTACCTCAAATTCCTCATCTTCTGACTCAACAAAACAATCAGATTCTGCACAGTCAACTCAGAACCTTAAATCTGGCTGCATGGCAGATAATATAGCCACTCAGACCACACCTCTCTCTAAAGCTGTTATGGATGTCATTTTAGAAGCCAGGAGGCCCAGCACTAGGAAATCTTATGCAGAACAATGGAAGAGAATCAGTGTTTGGAACCAGGCACAAGGACTCGAACCACTTGTTCCAAATATACCTCAGATTTTACAATACCTAACTGAGATGCTGGACAAAGGCCTATCCTTCTCATCTATTAAGATCCATGCCTCTGCCATTTCAGCTCATTACAATATGGAACCTCCTATTTTTTCACATCCACTGCTAAAACAGTACCGCAGAGGGGCAAAAAACATAAGACCCCCAAGGAGAGCACCAATACCTACTTGGGACCTCAATTTTGTTTTAGAAAAACTCACACTACCTCCTTTTGAGCCAGCCAACACAGCTGATATAAAATTCTTATCATGGAAAACTGTTCTGCTCCTAGCAATAACTTCAGCAAGAAGAGTCTCAGAGTTACAAGCATTAATGGCAGTGGAACCTTTCATCATTTTTCATCAGGACAGGGTCTCTCTAAGGACAAACCCAACATTTATGCCAAAGGTGATTTCCAGTGTGGCTCTTAACCAAACCATTCATTTGCCAACTTTCTACCCAAATCCCCAGAATAAAGGGGGGAGCTTACACTGCAGGATCACAAGGAAAGCCTATCTCAAAGCAGACAATTTCAAAATGGATAGGACACTGCATTCACTTCTGCTATGCACAACATGGTAAATCAGTGCCTAAGGGCATTAGGCCACATTCTACCAGAGCAGCAGCCACTTCAGCAGCCTTTCTCAGAAGAGTACCAACCAAAGACATTTTAGAAGCTGCAACCTGGAGTTCAGTGCACACTTTCACCAAGCACTACCACTTACCTCTCTACTCTAAATCCAGAGCAGGCTTTGCCACTGCAGTTCTGCAAGGCCTGGTAGCTTCTCCTAATCCTATTTAGGCCCAGCCACCCAACATCAGCTTTGGAATTCAACCCAAGTGTAATGACTGCAACAGTGAAACACGATGAACATAGTACAGTTTTGTACCTACCATAAATGCAGATGTTCGAGTGTATTCACTGTTGCAGTCCAGGTTACCCACCCACCATCCCCCTTTTCTTTGCTGGGACTTTTCTGTACTTCTCAACTCTATACAACCTATGTGGTGTATTTGCTTGTAGGTGCTTATTTTACTACATGCATGCTTTTTGGCATAATTTTTCCTTTTTTCAGCCTTCATATTTGGAGGCACCTGACATCTGGGGCAAGAAAAACTAAAGAAAAGGGTGTCTGTTGCATCTTTTATACCCCTAGTGCACTGACGTCAGGGAAGAGGCAACGGCAACTGACGCCGGACCTAGACTTTGGAACTCTGGCCGACTGCGGGTAGCCTGTCAGCAGGATAACCCAAGTGTAATGAGTGCAACAGTGAATACACTCGAACATCTACATTTATGGTAGGTACACAACTGTACTTTTCTCTGGCTTGCAATATGTCCTGGATATCATGACTCAGGACTGTCGTAGATGCTGCAGTCTAATTTTCTCCAGTGGAAATGGTCTGATGAGGTGGATTATTATCAGAGTAAGATGTGGAACCAGTCGCACTGTCAGACTTGGAGGCAGGATCATTTTCCTTCCTATTAAAGAGTTCATTGTCAGGATCTGTACTATCAACACATAATACTTCATTAACTCTATTTGTCAAATAAGCAGAATTAGAGTCCTTAACCTTCAAAACATCTCCTGATGAATGTGAAACAGGTGTTGAACATTTTTCTATTTTCGGCCACAAAGAAACACATCTGTCCTGAAAATATGCCATAACCCTGGCCAGTCTCCTCCTTTTGACCTCTGCAGGTGTTTCTCATACAAACCAATATCAACAAATAGGTCATCAACCTTAGGCCCGCAGGATGCTGAGACATAAATGTCATTAATTCAGTTCTTTTCCTAATATCACCAAGAACTGAAGCCTCGATTGGTTGAAAGAATCTTAGCAGAAGCTTAAGATAATTAAAGCTAAGTTCAAGGTTTAGTGTCAGCCATTCTCTCAGTAGTGAGGGATACATGTTGCTGTATGTAGGCATTCTTAACACCCTCAGACCCCTTGAAAAAACTTTATGGTGTAAGCATGCCTCTAAATGCAGTCTCCACCACTTCAGCAGTTTGTATTTAAACTAGTTATTCTTCAAACCTCTGAAAATGTCCTTAAACTCATGTGACTCAGTACTGGAGTGTTCTGGTTCCAAAACAACATCTCCAACATTAGAGAAAAGTAACAGGTTACCATTGACCTGTAACACTTGTCCTAGACAGTCAGCGATAGCCACATCTACTGCACCGCCGGGGCTGTAATCAAGGACAATTATCCCTCCTTCAGCCATGTCCCACTCAGCAGGAAGACAAAGAAACCAGAAACAGACTTTTTAACTTTATGGGTTCTGTCCTTTAGCCAGTTTGCAACCCATCTAGTGACATAAGGGTTTACTTTTAAGCTGTTTAGCTTATCTATGATGCCTGAGTGGGGTATTGTGTTGAGGATGCATACTCTGGTAGTGCATTGTGTTAACTTTCTATGCATGGTTTACTATAGAATTAAGTATCAAAACCATGAGGGATATTCAAGACCCAAACATCAAGAAAATATATTAAGGTTCAGGAATGCTTAAATGTGAACTTTAAGAAATCAGTGGTCTAATGCAAATAGTCCAGAACACTCATTCAGGGTCTCTATTGAGCCAGTCCATACAAAGAACACATCATTCACAAAAACGTACATAATGTGAGATGTACTAGAAAAAGAAGTTACTTCTGTCTAGAACATATAGAGACTCCCAATATGTGAGCACCATGTTGGCTTAACTGTTTGCACATATGGTGCCCATGGCTACTTCGACCTTCTGATGGTAGTAGGTGTTATGAAACCTGAAGACATTATTACTAAGTATAATGTCAAGTAATGAACAAATCAGGTGTATCTGTTCTGTGGAATAATCAGACTTCTTAGACAAAAACAGCATAACAAAGTCCATTCCTACCTCATTAGAAATTATGTAGAAAGGGATACTACATCCATGGTAACCAATATAACATCATTCATACTATTTCTGCAAGACCAACAAACAGTTGCATCAAAAAGTGCTTAGTATCTCTAAGTACAGTATTTGTCTTATCAATAATATGGCACAACTGCTTTTCAACATAGATCGACAAAGGTTCAGTCACCCACCCATGGCCCAAGACAATGGGTCTCATGGGTGGGTTTCTCAAACACTTATGAATCTTAGGAAGGCCATATAGTATTGGAATAGTAGGAAATTTAATCATAAAGTAATCATACAAATCTCTGCTTACTGCACCTTCCATTAACAGTTCATGAATGCTATTATGTACATTCTGAATAACCATAGCAATGTCATTTGTATGGCATTCGGTGTAAGTATCAGCATCATTTAGCATTAAATATATACTTTCAAGATATTTGGTAGTATCCAATAAGCACAATGGCACCACCTTTATCTGCAGGGTGCACATAAACATGCTCATTTGAAATCAGCTCAAAAACTGCTTTAAATTCAATGTCAGTAAGGTCATGGAACATACTATGATGTTTCTGTCTCATGAACTCATAAATGTCATCTTCACATATCAAAGGAGAGTTGATCAGAACAAACTGGCTAGGCTTCCTAAAGCCAGTATGCTCATAAGTGCTATTAACATAAATAATACTAAGTGAGAACTTATGAACAAACAGCCTTAAGTCAGTGAGAACCTCACGTAAGGATGAGCCTCTAGCAGGAATGAAAGAAAGACCCTTATTGAGTACCTCATGCTATTCATTACTCAAAGTCTGGGAACTATATTAACCATTAGGCTTGTGGAATCTTGTTCTTAACAGTTGGAACTAGTTCCAGTTGCCCTGACACCTGTGGTCTCTTTCGACCAAATCTATTTTGACTGTGTGAGCGCCTTCTCTCTGCTTGTCTGTTCATTTTTATCAGTTCGGGTAGTTGCAGCTGTAAAAAAAAGGGTGGGCAACAGACTGTGAATTGCAACTAGCAGAACGAGTTTCTCTGGCTTGCAATATGTCCTGGGTATCATGACCCAGGACTGTCTTAGATGCTGCAGTCTCATTTTCTCCAATGGAAAACCAGTCGCACTGTCAGACTTGGAGGCAGGATCATTTTTCTTCCCATTAAAGGGTTCATTGTCAGGATCTATACTATCAACACATAATACTTCATTAACTCTATTTGTCAAATAAGCAGAATTAGAGTCCTTAACCTTCAAAACATCTCCTGATGAATGTGAAGCAGGTGTTGAACATTTTTCTATTTTCGGCCACAAAGAAACACATCTGTCCTGAAAATCTGCCGTAACCCTGGCCAGTTTCTTCCTTTTGACCTCTGCAGGTGTTTCTCATACAAACCAATATCAACAGATAAGTCATCAACCTTAGGCCTGCAGGATGCTGAGACATAAATGTCATTAATTCTATCACTTCCTTTGTAATATCACCAAGAACTGAAACCTCAATTGGTTGAAAGAATATTAGCAGAAGCTTAAGATAATTAAAGCTAAGTTCAAGGTTTAGTGTCAGCCATTCTCTCAGTAGTGAGGGATACATGTTGCTGTATGTAGGCATTCTTAACACCCTCAGACCCCTTGAAAAAACTTTATGGTGTAAGCATGCCTCTAAATGCAGTCTCCACCACTTCAGCAGTTTGTATTTAAACTAGTTATTCTCCAAACCTCTGAAAATGTCCTTAAACTCCTGTGACTCAGTACTGGAGTGATCTGGTTCCAAAACAACATCTCCAACATTAAAGAAAAGTAACAGGTTACCATTGACCTGTAACACTTGTCCTAGACAGTCAGTGATAGCCACATCTACTGCACTGCCGGGGCTGTAATCAAGGACAATTATCCCTCCTTCAGCCATGTCCCACTCAGCAGGAAGACAAAGAAACCAGAAACAGACTAAAACTGAGCTGGTAAAAGCTGGTTCAATAACAAAATCAAAACAGCAAGTAAAACAAAAGAACCAGCTAACACAGCTCTGAATAAAACACTTGTTTAATCCAAAAAAATAAAAATAGCAAAAAATATATAACAGATAAGCACTTTCACACCAAAGAGCTTCATCAGATCTAAAAACAAACTAACAAACAGTGCTTAAATACAGCCAGGAAAGTTCAAAATCACTTGTCAGGTCATGTAACCTCAGCAGGGGTTTTAAAGGTATATCTTCATTTAAGCCTTTCCATTTGTCACATTGTAAAATTAATATCCATTTAATTTCTAAGCATTTTGTTTTTGTTTTAGTATCACCTCCTCTGGCTCCTACATTCAATAATTCTAAAACTAAAAACTTAAAAGAGTGTTCAATGCTTATTCCTACTGTCACATTTGCTTATTTACTATAAGTGTTCCCTGATACGATTCTTCAACATTCAATTCCTCTTACCAACATAGTAACATCCACATTAATCACAAACAGCCAATTAGTCCAGGTTGCTACTAGTACAGTCAGCACAGAAGTTGAATTTAAAAGTACGTCCAGTAACAGGATATAGAAAGTTAGCTTCAGTTTGAATGTACTTATACATGTTACATAATCTGCATGGATAAGTCCCTTTCCTAACTGAAATATAGGGTCTAATGGCCATTGGAGTGCTTGAAGTCTTCTCCTCCTATGGACCATGAAGGAGAGCAGCCTCTCCATCTAGCATAGGTGTGCACCAATGGTGCTCTGCACGACTCTATTCACCAACCCTGACATCTCCAGGTCAGTGATGAAATCCCTATCTCCACCAGTACTCCTGGAGGGTACCACAGCACCAGATGCCAGCTTAGTGCTGGAGCTGTAAGGGCAGTACTAACATGTCGGATCCCAGATGTGCTGCACGTCAGTGCTGGAGCAGGTGGAGTGGGTGCAGGTTGAGTCACTGGGGTGGCTTACCTCCATGTACTGTGAAGCATTTACTGATTTGTTATACAGGGATGACATGTAGGAATTTTTATGACACATGATAGAAAATAAAAAAGAGATAATATTCTTAAAGAATTGCAGTATTGTATACTTGTTACTTGTGGTATTTGAACCCACAACCTCTGAGTACAGTCTTACACTTGACTTCTAAAGCTGGTTTGTTTTACAGACTGATGCATGCATACTTGCTTTTACAGTTAGGATATACATGCTTACTTTGCTACTACTGTATAGAAAAGAAACATTTTAAAGCTACAATAATACTTCTTTTGTGCTGCATACATAACACTTGCTTCCCTCAGTCTCCCTAGATGTTCAACATGGGCTTGCCTGTTCACATCAATTCAGAATTATCTGTGAAAAGAAAAGAACGGAAGAGCATTTTGCATACCAGTCTTGACTAAATTTAACTTTCTATATATTATAAATTCTCTTTATTAGCATACTTACACAACTGTGGCATGTTGCTAGTTTGAAACTCATCCAACCACTGGTTGATTGTATCCTGCTTGTACCATTATAGTTAGTTGAAGTGGTGCCTACACTGTTCTCCAGTGTGTGGGATGCCAGTCAAACTGGATACAGCCTTGGCTAGACTATTCCAAGCCTCAGACTGGTATTGGGAGCCTGTATAGTCTCCCTACAAAAGCCTTTGGCTGTGTTCCTTTACCAGGAATCCATTAAAGATTCTGTACTCCTGAATTCCCCACCTCTGCACCTTAAATTAGGCACCTTTCCCTCTAACACCAGACATGTCTATTCCCAAAGCAATGTAATAGCAAATAATGATTTCCCGCCTATTCCTGTTATTTAGTTTACTAGTAGTGCTCAAACCCAAGCAACAATACCAACCATGTTTGAGTGATGTTAAGCAGAGGGCAACAGTGCCAGAGAAAAGCAGTTTTGGAAAATGGAAAGTTAGCCTGACTCTTGACATTAGTTTGAGGGGTGTCTGCTGTTGTAACTGTTAGGTGATTTAACTTTGCAGACATGCACAGGGGCATACATTTCATGAACTGACACATGTTTGATTTGGCTTTATACACTAATAAAATTAATTTTTCCAGTGTGAGATTCAAACCTATGTATAAGGGACAAAAACATTTTCTTCCAAAGCAGTGATTTTCCATTTTTGCCAGAGAAGAAGTGCTTCTCAGACATAAATGCACTTGACAGATTTAGGTGTTAACTATGTATGTGTGTGATATGACAAGGTCCTTGTATAAACATTCATTTGTGTATGTGTTTTATTAAGTATAAAGCCCATCCATGTCCAGATAGCAGAATTATGTGTACAGAAACAAAATAGTATACTCAGTCATACGACTGAACCTTCAAAGCACAATAAGGGAGTCTTACCCTTCATACATATAGAACCCAGGACTAAGTGTATGGTAGCCCTACACTTACACCTGTTACCACAGGAATATTAAAATAATACTTGGATATTTTCCTGTTCATTACTATAAACTGAACTGTCACAGAAGTAAAAATATGCTGCACTTCCTGTATTACAACCCAGGACTATCTGCATTACAGCCAAACATTTACACGTGCTGCCACAGGAATAGTTAAATAACAGTTGGATATTTCCCTATTCATTATTAACGTCTGTGTATTAACTACAGCACAATGTCATTTACCATGGTTATGTGGTGTCCAACACACAGTTGATACAATGTATTCAGTCTGAAATTGTTTACTGTCTGCTTCCACTCTGCAGTTGTCTGATGGCTGCAGGTGTTGGGGAAGCTTGCTAACCACCACTTAATGTCATTTACTGGTGTTGCACAGTAGAAAGCAAAAAATGCAACAATGTATCATTTTTGACATTTAGAATGCCTGTGTCCTATCTGCAGCCATTAAGCCCCCCTTTTCAGTGCTTGACTGTCTTCAATTCCACAGAAACAGCTAAACACTCTGACCAAAAGCATGGTGCTACCACTTAAGCAGGTTGTGTCCCCTGACCACAGAAAAGTTGGTATCATGCAGATAAACCTGCAGCTTTTTAATGGCCCATACACACTCCAGCCATTCCTGTACCACAACTATTAAGGTTATTTCTCCTCTCCACAATTTTCTAAAAGTTCTTCAGGTGGGTTACCAGACTGAGTAGACTACCTCCAGATAAAAGTTAGAGAAGTACTACCTGTTCGATAAATTCCTGTCAATACTTAATATTTACCATTATGGTAGACCCTGTACCTTACAGGTTTCTAAAAATCAGTTCACAAGCCAGAGGTGAGATCAGCTTGCATAGTTGTCCATTCCATGTTAGAACTGTGGGAGGAGAGGTCAGTGTGCTACACTGGAAGACAACAGTTTCTGAAGTACCCTAAAGATTGCAGAGATGCCCTCATCTGCTGCTTGGTTGTTGGAACAGGCCATGTCTTGATGACATCCACCCGGATGGGTTCTGGTCTGATGCTGCCACTACCCACACAGTGCCCAAGATATGAATCTTCTGCCATCCCCAGTTGGCTCTTCCCAGGCTTCAGTGACTAGTCTACCCTTTGGATTCTGCCCATTACCTCTGTATAACATAACACATGTTACTACCACTGCCCATTAACTCTGTAAAACATGACACATGTTACTACCACTGTCCATTACCTCATTAAAACATGACATGTTTCTACAACTGCTCATTAACTCTGTAAAACATGACACGTTACTACCACTGTCCATTACCTCTGTAAAAGATGACACATTGCTGCTACTGCCCATTAATTCTGTAAAACGTGACACATTACTGCCACTGACCATTAACTCTTTAAAACATGACACATGTTACTACCACTGCTCATTAATTCTGTAAAACATGACATGTTACTGACACTGCCCATTAACTCTGCAAAACATGACACGTTACTCTCACTGCCCGTTACCTCATTAAAACATGACACGTTTCTACAACTGCTCATTAACTCTGTAAAACATGACACATTACTGCCACTGACCATTACCTTTGTAAAACATGACATGTTTCTACGACTGCTCATTAACTCTGTAAAACTTGACACGTTACTGCCACTGCCCATTAATTCTGTAAAACATGACACGTTACTGCCACTACCCATTACCTCTGTAAAACATGACACGTTACTTCCACTGCCTATTACCTCTGTAAAACATGACACATTACTGCCATTGTCCATTATCTCTGTAAAACTTGACACATTACTGCCACTACCCATTACATCTGTGAAACATGATGCATGTCACTGCCACATATACTTATAGATATAGGGAAAAGCATAGCCTCCTATCCCTTTGAGAATGGTGTCCACCAACCTCCAGAAGGATGTTGCATCAACCTTCATTTCAAAGGCCATCTTCGTGAACTCATACAGTCCAACAGACTAACATACACTGATCAACTGACCATGTCCTTACGCCTGGAATCAAATTCAGTATCAGCAAATAACTAAAATCTCTGCTCATCTGAATACTGTAAATGTGTACAAAAATGTAAAAATGCAACTCTGCATAATTATGTTGCCAAAGATTGAACGTTCTCGGCATAACAATTTACACTGATAACCCCAGCTGAAGAATACTAACTCAGAAATTTAATCTCAGACTTTATACATGAATCCTTTTAATGATCCATGAAGGGGTTATGAACTGATATTGTCTCCACTAAATTACAATTGAATCATGTGCTGAATCATAAGTGTACCTTGTGTACCTAGAATTATGTGTTTCTTTTTTGAATACCATATATGCTGTTTATATCTGCGTATTTATATGAACATAAATGCATTGTGCCATGTGCATAAGTGAAGATGGTCCAAGGAGCAGCTCACCTATTCACTTATCAAATTATAACAAGCAAACAAATAAATGTGTACCTCCTAAAAACTTTTGGTAAGGTCAGCAGTTAAAAATAAATACATAAATAAATAAATACATAAACAAACAAGAAAACAATTGAGGTCCCTGCTAGTAGTTTTGGGATAGGCCAATAGATGTCAGGTACTGCGTTATCAAATAGATAGATAGATAGATAGATAGATAGATAGATAGATAGATAGATAGATAGATAGATAGATAATAAACAGATACAGTGGATCTAAAAATTGTACACACCCCTGTTAAAATGCCAGGTTTTTGTGATATAAAAAAATGAGAACACAATAAATCATTTCAAATCTTTTCCCACCTTTAATGTGACCTATAACCTGTACAATTCAATTGAAAAACAAACAAATCTGTTAGGGGAAAAAATATAAAAAATAACAAATTTACAATAAGCTGGTTGCATACGTGTGCACACCCTTAAACTAATACTTTGTTAAAGCACCTTTTGATTTTAATTATAGCATTCAGTCTTCTTGGATGCACACCTTGTCGTCAATTAAAGAGACTCTGATTAATCCCAAATAAAATTCAGCTGTCCTAGTAGGATTTTCCTGACATTTACCTAGTTGCCTGCTACAGCAAAAGCCATGGTTCGCAGAGAGCTTACAAAGCATCAAAGGGATCTCATTGTTGAAAGGTATCAGTCATGAGAAGGGTACAAAAAATTTCCACAACATTGTATATACCATGGAACACAGTGAAGACAGTCATCAAAAAGTGTAGAAAATATGGGACAACAGTGATGTTGCAAAGAACTGGATGTCCCTCCAAAATTGATGAAAAGACAAGACAAAAACTGGTCACAGAGACTGCCAAGAGATCTACAAAAAACTGATGGAGCTGCAAGAATTTCTGGCAAGTACTGGTTGTGTACTACATGTGACAATAATCTCCCATATTCTCCATATGTCTGGACTATGGGGTAGGGATGCAAGATGGAAGCGGGTAGGGATGCAAGATGGAAGCCTTTTTTTACACAGAAAAACATCCAGGCCAGGCTAAAATTTGCAAAACAATACATCAAGTCTCCCCAAAGCATGTGGAAAAACATGTTATAGTCTGATGAGACCAAGGTTGAACTTTTTGGCCACAATTCCAAAAGGTATGTTTGGCACAGAAACAACACTTCGCATCACCAAAAGAACACCATCCCCATGGTGAAGCATGGTGGTGGCAGTATCATGCTTTGTGGTTTCTTTTCTTCAGCTGGAACTGGTGGAGGGAATTATGAACAGTTCCAAATACCAGTCACTTTTGGCACAAAACATTCAGGAATCTGCTAGAAAGCTGAAGATGAAGAGGAATTTCACCTTTCTACACGACAATGATCCCAAGCATACATCCAAATCAATAAAAGAATGGCTTCACCAGAAGAAAATTAAAGTTTTGGAATGGCCCAGCCAGAGCCCAGACCTAAATCTAATAGAAAATCTGTAGAGGTGACCTGAAAAGGGCTGTGCATTAAGAAATGTCCTTGCAATCTGACAGATTTGTAGTGCTTTTGCAAGTAAGAGTAGGCAAATATTGCCAAGTCAAGATGTGCCATGCTGATAGACTCCTACCCAAGAAGACTGAATGCTATAATTAAATCAAAAGGTGCTTCAGCACAGTATTAGTTTAAGGATGTGCATACGTATGCAACCCGCTTATTGTACATTTTTTATTTTTTATATTTTTCCCCTAATAGATTTATTTTTCAATTGAATTGTACAGGTTATAGGTCACATTAAAGGTGGGTACAGTTTTGAAATTATTTATTGTGGTCTCATTTTTTATATCACAAAAACCTGGCATTTTAACAGGGGTGTGTACACTTTTTATATCCACTGTACATGCCCCTGCTGGCAGTATTTGTTTTATCAGTAGCTGTCAGGTAATATGCTCTTCCTAGCCCTTGTACAGGCGTATCTATGTTTCACAGAGGGGGCATTTGGCTATGTCACTAATAAGCTTTCAGCAAGTAATGGAAGTAAGTGCCATCATTTTTTCAAGAAATAATACTACTGGAGACAATGACTGAATTTTGGATTTCTGGATGTTTTCCACATTCAACATTTCCTACAGCTCCTCCCTCATAGACTGCCTTATCTTTTCAGACGAGTTGTTTTCTAGATCCCTGCATTCAAGTATCTGCTCCATGTGATGGTGATGGCTTTCTCAAGGTACTTGCTTTTATCCCACGAGTGTGCTGTTTAGGTTAATGTGGTTAAACTAAGCTGCCCAGGCATTTTATCTTTGTCCTTCTGGTCTGGACATCTGCAAAGATTATTCAATGTACCAGATTAAGGTATTAAAAAAAAACAATTAAAAGTTCAGTACACCACGCCATTAATTAGATGTGTAATATTCCTTGCTAGTGCTTGTGATGGCATGGGTTTTAAACTAATACCACTGCTACCAAATTATATCACTAGCAGGTGTATGGTCTCTCAAACCCCTCCACTGCAAGCCACTTAATATAAAAGGAGTGGCTGGTATTAAGGGTGTAAGACAAATGGCCACTGCACTGTCAAATAATAGCCAGCACCCACCACATCCCAATTGTTAAGAAGCACAACATTATACAGCCAGTGAACTTTACGCCGTGTGATAATCCTTGACTCCATAGGATTTCATTCACTGTAGACTGTTTCAAAATTACAAAGTAAAATAATGCACAATGGATGCCTCATACATTCAACACTCTGGTGTGATCCCACAAAAGTTTGCAAGAAAGGCATACAAACAACGTGGTTTTTCATGAAATACTTAGAAGAGCATCACTAACAGTTACTTAACTATTTCATATCTTTGGAAGTGCTTTGTCATACAAATCTGTCAACTTCTCTTCATTACTCGAATACCACTTGAACTGGAGATGGAAATGGATTGAGAACCTGAGGAAGGAAAACTATGACACATACTGTTATGACAATCATTAGAACTTTTATGGTAACCGCACAAAACAGAAGCAACTGGATCAGAGACAGGAACAGTTACACTCAGTTGCATTGACTGGACAGAACATAGCCTGTCACTATGAGTATTCAAACTCATCTCTCATTCTTTTCTCAGGTACAGGAATATATTGGCCCAACATCAATTGAGTTATTCTTGGTTCCTTGGGATTCGTAGAACATAATATTCTAGCTGACACTTATCAAGAACTAGTTAGACATGTCACCTATTTTGTTGAGCTGTGGTACCATCTTTTGTTTGCAGCATGTCAAAACATGGTTCAATAGTTTTCTTCATTCCAACTCCTGTTGCATCCCAATATTTCATCACCTCTATCTTCCAGTAAATAGCTTGGTCTGGTTGAAGTATGGTTAGTGGATGTAGAGAATGACATTGTTCATACATTTTTCTGTGAAGGTTTGGGTTTTTGGCCTTTTTTGTTTGACAGAATTGTGCAGAATAAATCTAGGTTAAAGTTTTGACTCTATCAATGGTATGTCAGTTTGGATTTCTCTTCCAAGCATAAGTTGTAAACGGCTTAGTACTTTGGCACTGTGTGGAGGGATCTGTCTTAGTATCACTTTGGAGGTTTGTACTGCTCTCTCACTTTCATCTTTCAGTTACTGGATAGCGAAGGCTTGAAGTGATATGAGTAAAGCCATAGTCAATAACAACCTGTTGAAAGTCACTTGACATGAATTGTGTACCACTGACTATAACCTGTTCAGTAGACAGACCATTCCTTAAGGACATTGTCTTGAATCTGGCTATTATCTGTTGTCCAGTTGTGGTCAATACGTGAATTATTTCTAGCTCATGTGAAAAGTATTCTACAACAACATGGTCATTTTTATCATAATGGCTTATAGGCAATACAAATTTGACACTTGGACACCATGTTTACAAATTCCTGGTTAATGTTTGCCCACCACACTGACATTTTATCTCTTTCTCTACCTTTGATTAGACCCTGATGATCTTTTGCATTTGGTGAAGCACTTCTGCTCACTACAATGTGGACAAGGTGATTCTGTCTTGATACATCAACAGCAAGTCATTATGCACAGATAACTACACTCTAATTATATAGTACATATTTATGAGCTGTCTTTTGTGGTGTATAATTTGGCAATTCATTTTGCACATGCTAAATAACAGCTTGCAACTCTTAATTATTCTGAGAAGCTTGATTAAGTCTGTCTATGTTTTAGTAGTTACCGGTCTGGTCATAGTTATGCTCCACACATACATCGCAATGCCTTCTTCATTTTCAGATACTATTTGCTCATGTATAGTCTTTCTGGATAATGCATCTGCAACAACTAGCTAATTTCCAGAAACAGGCATTGCTCTGGCATTTATTTATTTATTTATTCACTTGTTTGACATTTGGTAACTGACCACAAGCCGGGCTCCAGAGGCACAAAGTACAGGATACACTAAAATATTAAAACAAAATTGAAAATACATCATACAGCATTCAATAGCAACACTGCATATCACATGTAAATATACATAGATAAGTGGTGGCAAGAAACATCAATATTCATAATATTTCAAGAAATGTGGAAATATGTGCGGCATTTATAACATTTACAAGGTGGAGTTCTCTTAATACAGTGATACTACTAAATGCACTAGATGTAAATATTCCATTTACAGCAAGTCTTCAAGCCTACAACAACTCATCTAGTGTTGTGAAAGTAATTATAGCTAATGTCTTTGAATGTTATTTGAGAAAGGATTTTTCCAGCTAGCTGATTCCATGCTGCTGGCTCCAGTTTAGTGAAGGCCCTTTCCCATATGGAAGTGCCAGAATGGGGTCTCATCAAATTAATGCCACAATCCTGATTTCCTATCAATGTGTTTGATGGTTCTCTTATTTCTAAGGTTGATTTAAGTGGAGGGCATTTACCCATCATGATAATTTTGAACAGTTGAGTGCTGAGTAGCATGGTAACTCAGGTAGTAACCAGTAACCAATGAAACTGCTTTATGGGATGACAGTGGGGGGGGGGAGGTTGTCTTGAGGCAAGAGTGAGCATACCTCTCAATCTCTAAGTGCAAGACGTCTGGATAAAGCTAAAAATATTGGTGAGACAAAGGCCCAAGTTTGAGATAGATTTTAAAAATGTGCCCTTATAAACTAAGAGAGTTGGTAAAATAAGAGGTTTTGTATCAGTATGCATTTCCTGAAGGATGTGTAGTCTGAAACTTAAATGTATGTCATTATTTAGTGATGTCAGTCTTCAGTGATTTGTCAAAAAACACAAATTTTATGAGGAAAAGACCAAAAATATGAGGCAAAAATCCAGACAGTTGAGAGGTAATTCATGTGTTAATAATGGTAGGGCATATTTAGTTTTGGGAATGATGACATACCCATAGTAACCATTTGAAATGTTGGGACCTACTAGAATAAGTTCCAAAATGTGAAGACTGAATGGATGAAAAAACAGACTAGCATATATCAAGTCTGAGATGGCCATATTCCAGAATATTTCCTTTTCTCTGATGTATGATAATCTCAGAGTTGGTATATATAAGTTTGGGGGGGGGGTGTCCTCTGGCAAAGAGAAGTATAAAAGAGAAGTCTGATCTTTGAGATTCACTCTTCTCCTATAGTTCCAATAGCCTATTACTTGCATCCAGTTGTCATCCTAAACACATCATACAAAACATTCCTAAATCTCGGTTCCTTAGGATACGTCGGAGTTGTTCTAGTAATGAAGTATTTAAACATCAAAAGCAAGATCTTATTACTAGATTTTGAAATAGGGGTTACAATAAAAGTCAAGTCATTCAGGCTAGTAATTCAGCCCGTACTTATAATAGGCGTGATCTATTACAATATCAACAGCATAACAGAGGAAAACAAGATATAATTAGATTTAATACAACTTATGCATGTAACACATAAAGGTTAATGAACTTGATTCATAAACACTGGAATATTTTATTAGCTGATGAATGTTTATTGAAGATGCTGGGGGACAAGTGCCACTTCTATTTTAGCAGAGGTAAAACACTAGGTAGTCTTTTTAGTCACTACAAACATCACTCACCCTATGTATCATGGGGTTCTATCTGGCTGTATTCCTTGCAGCCACTACAGTTTTTGCAGTTATGTTAGTAAAACCAAAAAAATTCATTAGTAGAAATACTTCAAAAATGTTTCATATTAAGGTATTTGTTAACTGCAGTTCTGATTAGATTATATATCTTGCAACTTGTACATGTTCAGCCTTCTATACTGGTCAAACTTTCCGGCCATTTAAATTGTGTATATCCAAACATTTGAGTAGTATTAGAAACAAAAATATTTCTAATGCTTTATATAAGCATTCTATAAAACATCCAACAACATGCTTCAAATTTATTGTTATAGATAGGATCTCTGGCAACAGAAATAGGAAAGGGGGTTGGCATAACATTCTTAATAAAAAGGAACGTACATGGATTATCCAACTTGGTGGTTTATTTTCACCTGGCTTAAATGAACATCTTTAATAATTTTATTAAATGTCAGCTATATCTGAATATTATTTTTTCATATATTTTTATGTTTATTGGGTTTGGTCCTGGCTTTTATTATGACTATTTTCATCTGGTTTTGACTCACAAGCATGATTTAGGGACAAATTATTTTTTGTTGAAACATCGTGTGTTTAATAATTAATAGAGTACTGTCATGATTGGTGTAATCTACATTTAAAAATTTAGTCATTCTAATGTTTGTAAGTACACTTAAGGCCGAAACCAGTATGTTTTGTAAATAAATGTCTTTGATTCTCTTACTATTGTGCTGGCCATTTTTGCTTATGCTTTCAAACCAATCAACATTATGTGACAATTCATACTGTACCATTTACACTGTATTGGGTACAGAATAAATTATGTGATAATTCGTTTTGTACCCAATACAGTCCAAATGTACCAACCATCTCTTTGGTAGATGAATAGATGTACAAACCCACACACACACACACACCCACACACACACCAACCCACACACACACACACACACACACACACACACACACACACACACACACACACACACACACACACACACACACACACACACACACACACACACACACACACACACACACACACAAAACATTCATAGCTGTCTATGACTTATGGGTCCAAAAGCAATAATTAACAACAAAAGATAAAGATTTGGAACTAGTATAATGGCTAACGTGTTTACTTAACTAGTACAAGGACAGGGTTTGATTCCCATTCTTGAAAAATAAATTGGTTAAGTTTAAAATGGCCCACAAAGGCAGCTAGCCAAGTACCTACTTATGAACCTATATTCAAAAGCCTCACTATGTACTGCTGCTCTTGTATAGCCAGAAAAATGGCATGTGCAACAGTGTGTGACTAAATACACATATACCTCTCAAATTCTTAGCACAAGAATTCTGGACAAAGCCAAATTGGGAACAAACGCCCAAAATCAGAGATAAATTTTAAATATGGCTCTTAAATACTTAGGAAGTTGGTAGAATATCAGGTTTTTCACTAGCATGCATTTTCTGAATCATGAAGCCTGAAACTCAAATATCTGTCACTCCTCAATGATGTGGAATTATGAATAACAGACCAAAAATATGAGACAAAATGTTGACATTCTGCAAAATTCTGGACAATTGAGAGATATGAATGCACACCTCTGTTGTGCACTGGGAGTTTCACAGCCAGTGATATAACTGTATACCTTGTTTGGGCCAAAACTAACTCGACTTTACTCAGGCTAACAAGGCACACATAGATGGTGTACACTTCCTGTAAAAAATACCTCATCCACATTATACAAAAACACAATTAGTCTCCACATGTGCTTGTCCTAATATGCCCACAGAAATTTTAGAAAGCTGCATTAGTTACATTTTTTTGGTGCAGAACAGAATGATGTGGCATCAGACTAAGAGTATGTCACTGCACAACAGGAATACCACTTGTCACACATCCAGGTATACAAGGCAAGCTTGTGGTTTTACATGCATTGCTCACTTTCCGGCAGCAGCATTATTTTTTGGGTCCTAGTTAGTTTAACAGTTCACCGCTGAACTGCAACTCTTTCTAGTGATATTTGGGCTATTTTTATTCTTAAGAGATAGCTGCACACTTTCTCATCTTAAATTTTCATTTTCTGCATAGTTGGAAATTCAGTGTCAGCAAGCAATCAGGAAATGGCAATTTATGAAGGGGAAAATAATAATGTAATAATGTAGTAGTGTTGTGCCCAAGACTTACTGAAACATATGCCTGTTGTCATGAAAAATGTAGACTATTTGGCATACCTTCCACTGCCAGAAGCACAAAACAATACCTGGTAGCTTTGCCTTTGTAGTACAAAAATATTCAAGATTGTGTTTCATATATAATCTTGAACACATATACTATATGGGTGGATCTCATCTGTGTTGCTCCACAATTCTACTCCTTTTTGAAAAAGCAAGTCTTCGAGAACTCTGAATGGAAGATCATCAAGGCATGAGGCTTGTCAGCAAGTAATGCAGAGTATAATAAGCCCTCTCGATGTGGTCATAGTTTTGTCTAACTTCTCTGACATACAGACAAATAAAAGCAAGAAAGAAAGCAAGTCAGGTTTGTAAAGACAACCCCTAGGATTCAGCAAACAGCCATGCAAGAATAAGTTATTCGTGCATGGCAGGGACTGTTCCAGTACAGCACAGCAGCGCACCTTGCATGTTCATGAAGGTGCACTGCCTGTGCTGTTAAACAGACACGGAGCTGTGCACAAGTGCAGTGGATGTGTCTGAGAACAGACCTCTCACAATACACATGCCCCTGCACTCCAGAATTGCCTTTCAGCAATTAAAATGAGTGAGAGTGCTCATAACACCCCCAACCCATCAGGAAACCAAAAGTGGTCAAAGGCAAAAGGGACAAATGTCCCACCACCATACTTCTTAACTGTACAGATTTTCACAGAATGTCCAGATTTTTGCCTCATATTTTGGTGTTCCTCCTAAAATCTGTACTTTCCTGGCAAATTATTGAGGATTGAAGTCATTAACTAATGACAAACATTTGAGTTTAAGACTCCGCATGCTTCAGAAAATTCATGCTAATGTAAAATCTATTATTATATCAACTCTCCCTATTTGTAAAAACAATATTTAAAATCTGACCCTATCTGTCTCCTCATCATTTCAGGATTTGTCCAGATCTTTTGCTCTAAGAGGTTGACAGGTATGCCCACCATGAAGCAGAAAGCTGATAAAAGTTCAGGGTTTAGCATTAGCAGGGATATTCTGAAAGGTATAGCTAAAATAACACAGCAATACATTTTTTTTTTTAATAAATGCGATAAAGTTTAAGTGTAGCTGTGCGGATGTGCCCATTGCTTAGCTATACTTAGTCCAGCTTAAAAAACACAAGAAGTTAAATAGCAAGAGACATCCAACATAAGCAGTATTGTAATAGTGTAGTGGTAACAGCATGCACTCGGCAAGCAGCCATTTGTGGTTTAATCCCCACTGTAACCAATTCACATTTTAAATGTGACAGCAGTGCATAAACAAATTATTTTGTATTACCTACTAAATAACATATATTTGCTAATCGGAGTACTGCATTAGGTCCAAATGTGAGGTGTCAGTTTAATAAAGTTGTGAAATCCCTGTATAAACACAAGTGCCTCATACAATATAGTCGCACATGAATCAATTGGATGAAAGCACATTGGGGAATGTCAGGGACACTAAACAAATTTAGAATATGTAATGAATGATGCAAAATAAGCAATGCTAAGCATTGCACAGCTCTGCTTACTAGGTGTAATCATTGTGTAATTATGACTGCTAAGCAATGAGTAGCCCAGCTAACTGGATTTGCCCATTGGTAAGCAGTGCTGAACCTGCCCCTTTAAGCAATGCCAACCTTAGCTAAGCAGGTATCCCAGTAGCATAGCTTAGCTCAGCATATTCACAACTGTCCAATCATGCCAAAGGGTGGGAAATAGGCTGTATTTAAACTCCACTGGCAGGAATACAGCTCATAACTGTTCGCAGCTTCTCACTTTAGGCAGAATGGCTAGAGTCTGAGAGGGAATGCACTTCCCTGTGCAGCGCTGGGGCATCCAGGAGTCCAAGGTCATGGTAGGAGTCCTGGTAAAAAAAAAACATGATGAGAGACTGCTGCAGGGCCAGTACCAAGGCTCCCAATATAAAGTGGATGCCTGGGACCATCATGCCCATGACCACACCAGTGCCACTGGAATCCCTCGGATCGGTGAGCAGGTCAGGCACCACTCTGCCGACTTGAAACGGAGGAAGAGGAAGCTCCTGGACCAGTGGGTCCAAGAATCAAGGCAGAGGGGGGATGTCCCAACAGTAACTGTTTATTAATGTCCAGCCTGTGTATATGATGGATAGGCATGGCTAAATATTTCTGTATTTCCTTATAAGTGCAGTTGAATGGGCTGTGAATCAGGAAGCCTATGCATGTAGGCTGCAAAGGCTGTGTCATGAGGCTTGGAAGTAACAATCCTGCTTGTAGTAGTCATACCAAATAAATATAAAAGTAGTAGAAAGTCAGCTGCCAGTATAAAAACTGTTTTGTGTATGGGTTGTACTTAATAAACCAGACAATATGACAGTAATAGTCCCATATAGGTCATATTTAAATAAAACTGTAACTGCCTGGCAATAAATCTCTAAATCCTGTACTGATTGTGCTTACTCTGGTATTGTATGGCATTTTTAGTGTTGCATTCTCTGAATAGTAATGTTGTATTAACCACTGTTTCCCACACTGTACTACAAAATAAAAATGTCTAGGAATGTCTGTATAAGACTGTTGTAATTACAAGGTCAGATTGTACAACCGAGAACGACTTAGACAGAAAACATTAAAGAGATAGACAGCAATATCCAAACAGCACACTCTGCTGAAACTTAAATTGTTGTATGTTTATCAGACACAGCCATGATTTGAATCCTGAGAGTGGTAGTAAGCTATATGCATTATCATACCTCTCACCTCTACACATTTGTTCAGAATGTCCAGATAATTGGCTCATATTTTCTGCCTGTTACCCTGTCACCCTAGCAAATCAGTGGGATGATTGCAGAAGTTTAGTCAGCAAATAATGACATACATCTAATTTTCAGACCTCAAAACCTTCAGAAAATGTAATGAAAACAAACCTGTCACTCTATCAACTCTCCAAGTTTATGAGAGCAATATTCAGAATATGTCCTTATTTCTACCCCCATGTTGTCAAGCTATGACCAGAGTGTGTGCGTTTAGAGATTGAGAGGTATGTGCATAATATTAACTCAGAATCTGGGAATATGTATAGAAACAGTTAGGCAGTGTTAACAAACATTCCCTCCACAGGTCTGTCAAATAAGAAAACTGTGCCTGCCAATAAAGATTGAAATCCTGGACTGGTAGTGTTTACTCTGGTATTGTATGCTGACATGTAGCATTCAGTAACATCTGATATCAGAATAGTACTGTTGTATCAACCACTGTTTCTCACACCATGCTACATAAAAATATGTCTAGGAATGTCTGTGTGAGGCTGTTGTAATTACAAAGTCAGATTGTACAACCACAAGAGACTTGGACAGAAAACACTGAAGAGATAGACAGCAATATTCAAACAGCACACTCTGCTGGCACTTAAATTGTGGTATTTTTATCAGACACAGTCATGATTTGAATCCTGGGAGATGTAGTAAGCTGTATGCATAATCATACCTCTCAATTGTACACATCCTTTCAGAATGTCCAGATAAATGACCCATATTCTCTGCCTGTTCCCCTGTCCCCTTGCAATGCAGTGGGATGATCTCAGATTTGTAGTCAGCAAATAATGACATACATTTGATTTTCAGACCTCAAAACCTTCAGAAAATGTATATGAAAACAAATCCTGTCATTCTATCAGCCCTCCAAGTTTATGAGAGCAATATTCAAAATATGTCCCTAGTTGTACCCACATGTTTTCAAGTTTTGACCGGAGTGTGTTCAATAAGAGATTGAGAGGTATATGCATAATATTAACTCAGAATCTGGGAATATGTGTAGAAACAGTCAGGTAGTGTTAACAAATATTCCCTCCACTGGTCAACCAGGTATGACAAGTAGAATTTAGCTATAAGACAGCTGAAGTATACACTGTGTACAAACATACCACTGCACAAACTAAGGCCATAGGGTATTGTAATAATACTTGTAGAGCAATGATCATTAAAGTTGTGAGTACTGCAAGAATATATAAGTTGTTAATTGACATCTCTCCCCCCCTACCAAATCTGCAACAATAATCTAAATACACAAATTAAAAGGTATGTTTATACCAAACCTACTGTTGGGGCATATGTCCTATTGTTCAATAAATATTGAAATGTGTTTCTATTAATGTTCCATGTTAAAATACTATAATTGGTGGCGTGTTGCTATCAATGTAACCTGCATGCCATTGTAATGGCCACTGTGGTTCCATATATGCATGTGCTATATTTGCTATACAACTGCTCCAAATCTGGTGTTTTGAATTAGTAGGAATATCTATGCATGCTGTTATAACTAATCCTGGATTGTGTTGACTATTACTAACCCAAATATGTTTTAAAACTGAAACACTATAGCACATTTGGGAAGGCCATGCCCACCTCATCTGGCTCTGTTACTGGGCTCCAGCACATCTGGGAGCCACCCCGGGACCTCCTCATCCACTGGTCCTGCACAACTTTCAGGTGGAACCACCTCAGGGGATGGGGATCGCCCCCCCCCCAGGAGCGTGCGTGGATAGGAAATGGTCAACCATAGCCAGGTCAGGGAATTGGTGCCTAGCGAGCTCCAAAGAGAGTTTGGAGATCTGCTACACCAGCCTGAGGGTTGCGTGGCACATTTAGAGGGTCAGCCAGCCCCTCCTAGCCAGACCCCAGCACAGCCACTTTCAGTGCCATGAAGGTGCAGTGGTAACTGCCCATGGGTGGGGACCTCAGTCCCACTGTTTCCATTTGGAACTCATGGGCTTCCGATTTCCAAACAACCCTCCACATCCAAGGTGTTAACCGCCCACGTGTGTCATATACTGCCCTATATGCTGTCTTGTCTGTCTTGTCTGTCTTCCTACCCAACCTATCTCCTCAAATATACCTACTATCCTTCCTTAGCATCCCACTCTCACCTTAAAAAAAAAAGGACAATCTGTTCCCAAAAACAAAATTTTGCCCCATACATAGCTGTCCATTTCACACACGTGTCCACTGGACACATGTAATCTGGTCTAATTGGCTTCACAACATATTATTGTTGCCCTCACCCCTAACTCAGGGGTTTGAGTGTCAAAATCTACCTCCAAATTCAGTATATATGCACAGCTGTTGCTGTAGAAGAAATGGACAGCTATGGACTTTCCCTACATCTTTCCTGCACATCCCTAACTACTTTCCTTATTGTCTTTCCCTCTGCATGCCCCCTTTTTCACCACTTTCCTATCACCTCTTTTTTCTTTTTTTTAAAGCAATTAGCATTGGGGTAAGTAGGAGTAAGCATGTTTAAGCATTAGTAAGCTGGTTTAAGCCTGTTTGCATGGCACTAAGCAATGCCTACACAAATTAAACAATTTTCCGGCTGTCTGTAAGCATAGTTAACCAGAAGATAGCATTGCTTATCATTGTGCAAACCCACTTACAACTGCTTAAAAGTGCCTTAATCACTCTGTATCCAACAGCCCTTGTTCTGCTCAGCAACAAAATAATCTTCTATTGCAAGTGTCAAACCCAGGACCCTGGGTACCATAGACACAGCGATTTACCACTAAGCCACTTGAGCAGTACATACATGTGATGTTTTCTCAAACATATCATGCAGCACAGTCATTCAACAGTAAGGAAAATGTATTTATATATGTAGATGTGTGTGTATATATATATATATATATATATATATATATATATATATATATATATATATATATATATATATATATATATATATATATATATATATATATATATATATATATATATATATATATATATATATATATATATATATATATATTTATATATATACAGATATATATATATATATATATATATATATATATATATATATATATATATATATATATATATATATATATATGTGTGTGTGTATTGCAGTTGCACATTGGATCCACACTCTGAACCTCTCACTGCAAAACATCAGACCAAACACACTGGTAATGGGAATGAAGGGGCCCAAATTAGGGATGTCTTGTAATTATTGCCATTTCCCCTTCCTCCTCAGCTGAACAGATATGTCTTGCAACACAATAACCAGCACTTGTAAGTCTTGAACTCAGGACCCTGCACAACATAGCCAGAACAACTTAACAGCCATCTCAGCTGTAAGATGTCAGGATGATATCCATAACATACCATGCAGAACAGTTATTCTACCATAGGGAATGTAGGGAATGTACAATGTGGAAGCACTAAACATTCCAATAATACATATAAACACACACACACACAGAGGGTGCACACCATATCAAACAGCCATTATTCCTACATTTGCCACATTTTAAAATGGCCAGAGTTGGATTTTTTTCCTACAAATGAGAATTATTTCATAAAATATACACCCACACACAATGCAAAGGACATGACACCACACACAAATTTGCATACATATAAATGTTTATTTGTGCACTATTTCAGTTGTCTATGCCATTTCTTATAGCAGTTAGGTGTTTGGAATACATAATGACTGATTAATGCAACTCTCAAACAAAATATTTGGTACAGAAATGTAAAAAACATAACATACTTTGCTGTCCAGGCTACGGCCTTCAGGTAGTACAACAGTGAAAAACACTTGCCTTGAAGATAAGAATCAATCAACACTTAATTATAGATGTAGTTCAGCAGCCTCCAGTTACAGTCTGTACTTGACCCCTAGGGGGAACAGTATTAGTTGTCACAATGTAAATGTATCTGTTACATAACAATGCTTAACTTAAAATATCACTATCACACTGACAGACAGAACTGTGTGTAAGACAGCAAGCTGTAGCCCACCATTGTTCTCATGGTGAAATGTATGAAAATGTACAGCCATATACCTCAGTGTTACTTACTACTGATATCTCTCACATGTTGTAGCAGCCTAGAGGTTAAAAACATTTAATATCCCTCATCCCATAAAATGTATATCAAGGGCATATAACAGTGTTTTCCATACACCGACCTCCGGACTGTACAAAGTCATATATGTTGCCCTCATATATATGTACCCTACCCCACAGTTTGTGAGGGAGTCCACAACATCACTGGAATTATAACAGGAATGCCAGCACTAAATAATGATAGGCAATTACCTTACAACCTCTTACTGAATTACATCTGGACAAAGCCTGGTATACATGTGGAGGACAGAGACTGGAACACAGGGCCTTATTTGCAATATTGCTGTTATATATGGTGAACGTTGCTGGTGTTACAGGATTGGTTGCAACAATACCCTTACTCAGGGATATGAAGTCAGAAACACAAATGGATGTTGTCATGTACAGATAGCAATCAATGTAGATAATGCCACTGATATATCAGACACAAGACTTGTGTGGTGAACAGACAAAACAAAACAGCCAATCCTCTGGCCATCATGTGGGTAGGCCCACAGTTGAGAGCTATGCTGTGAACAGCCTTCCCAAACATGATATTGTGTTGCAGTTTTAGAACATATGTGAGTAGTAATAGTCAACACAATCCAGGATTAGTTATAACAGCATGCACACATATTCCCACTATCCCAAAACATCAGATTTGGAACAGGTGCATAGCAAACAGAACACATGCATATATGGAACTATAATGGCAATTACAATGGCGTGCAGGTTACATTGTTAGCAACAGGCCAGCAATGGTATTTTTCAACATGGAACAGGAATAGAAACACATTTCAATATTTGCTGCATAATAGGATATATGTTCCAACAGTAGGTTTGGTGTAAGCGTACTCATTGAGGTGTGTGTTCAGATTATTTTTGCAGATATGGCAGGGGGAGAGAGAGATGTCAATTAGCAGCTATTATATCCTTGCAGTATGAGGTCCTCAAACGTTTTTTCCTGTTTATGTCTTCCAGGTACCATGTCAAGAGAGTGACTCCCTGTGTTCACTCCACAGGAGAATGACATTCTCATCGACTTTATTGTGCATCACCATGGAACCCTGTTTGGGCATACAGCCCATGATCTGCAGGAGAGGACTGCCCTGTGGAATGAGC